>NC_143015.1:70850002-71032502 GCF_055824585.1 Amblyomma mixtum | reverse complement strand
ATGGATGGATGGATGGATGGATGGATGGATGGATGGATGGATGGATGGATGGATGGATGGATGGATGGATGGATGGATGGATGGATGGATGGATGGATGGATGGATGGATGGATGGATGGATGGATGGATGGATGGATGGATGGATGGATGGATGGATGGATGGATGGATGGATGGATGGATGGATGGATGGATGGATGGATGGATGGATGGATGGATGGATGGATGGATGGATGGATGGATGGATGGATGGATGGATGGATGGATGGATGGATGGATGGATGGATGGATGGATGGATGGATGGATGGATGGATGGATGGATGGATGATGGATGGATGGATGGATGGATGGATGGATGGATGGATGGATGGATGGATGGATGGATGGATGGATGGATGGATGGATGGATGGATGGATGGATGGATGGATGGATGGATGGATGGATGGATGGATGGATGGATGGATGGATGGATGGATGGATGGATGGATGGATGGATGGATGGATGGATGGATGGATGATGGATGGATGGATGGATGGATGGATGGATGGATGGATGGATGGATGGATGGATGGATGGATGGATGGATGGATGGATGGATGGATGGATGGATGGATGGATGGATGGATGGATGGATGGATGGATGGATGGATGGATGGATGGATGGATGGATGGATGGATGGATGGATGGATGGATGGATGGATGGATGGATGGATGGATGGATGGATGGATGGATGGATGGATGGATGGATGGATGGATGGATGGATGGATGGATGGATGGATGGATGGATGGATGGATGGATGGATGGATGGATGGATGGATGGATGGATGGATGGATGGATGGATGGATGGATGGATGGATGGATGGATGGATGGATGGATGGATGGATGGATGGATGGATGGATGGATGGATGGATGGATGGATGGATGGATGGATGGATGGATGGATGGATGGATGGATGGATGGATGGATGGATGGATGGATGGATGGATGGATGGATGGATGGATGGATGGATGGATGGATGGATGGATGGATGGATGGATGGATGGATGGATGGATGGATGGATGGATGGATGGATGGATGGATGGATGGATGGATGGATGGATGGATGGATGGATGGATGGATGGATGGATGGATGGATGGATGGATGGATGGATGGATGGATGGATGGATGGATGGATGGATGGATGGATGGATGGATGGATGGATGGATGGATGGATGGATGGATGGATGGATGGATGGATGGATGGATGGATGGATGGATGGATGGATGGATGGATGGATGGATGGATGGATGGATGGATGGATGGATGGATGGATGGATGGATGGATGGATGGATGGATGGATGGATGGATGGATGGATGGATGGATGGATGGATGGATGGATGGATGGATGGATGGATGGATGGATGGATGGATGGATGGATGGATGGATGGATGGATGGATGGATGGATGGATGGATGGATGGATGGATGGATGGATGGATGGATGGATGGATGGATGGATGGATGGATGGATGGATGGATGGATGGATGGATGGATGGATGGATGGATGGATGGATGGATGGATGGATGGATGGATGGATGGATGGATGGATGGATGGATGGATGGATGGATGGATGGATGGATGGATGGATGGATGGATGGATGGATGGATGGATGGATGGATGGATGGATGGATGGATGGATGGATGGATGGATGGATGGATGGATGGATGGATGGATGGATGGATGGATGGATGGATGGATGGATGGATGGATGGATGGATGGATGGATGGATGGATGGATGGATGGATGGATGGATGGATGGATGGATGGATGGATGGATGGATGGATGGATGGATGGATGGATGGATGGATGGATGGATGGATGGATGGATGGATGGATGGATGGATGGATGGATGGATGGATGGATGGATGGATGGATGGATGGATGGATGGATGGATGGATGGATGGATGGATGGATGGATGGATGGATGGATGGATGGATGGATGGATGGATGGATGGATGGATGGATGGATGGATGGATGGATGGATGGATGGATGGATGGATGGATGGATGGATGGATGGATGGATGGATGGATGGATGGATGGATGGATGGATGGATGGATGGATGGATGGATGGATGGATGGATGGATGGATGGATGGATGGATGGATGGATGGATGGATGGATGGATGGATGGATGGATGGATGGATGGATGGATGGATGGATGGATGGATGGATGGATGGATGGATGGATGGATGGATGGATGGATGGATGGATGGATGGATGGATGGATGGATGGATGGATGGATGGATGGATGGATGGATGGATGGATGGATGGATGGATGGATGGATGGATGGATGGATGGATGGATGGATGGATGGATGGATGGATGGATGGATGGATGGATGGATGGATGGATGGATGGATGGATGGATGGATGGATGGATGGATGGATGGATGGATGGATGGATGGATGGATGGATGGATGGATGGATGGATGGATGGGAGCGCCCCCTTTGAAACTCTGGGTGGTGGCAATTGCCACCATGCTCAGCTTTTCTTTCTTTATTATTTTTTGTTTACTGTGTTGGCAATTCTCATTAAGATTCTCCATCACCTTTGCCTACGGTTTCCTACAATTCTAACCTTATGCCACATCTCTGCTTTTCAGCCACCAATCCTCCAACCGCTTTTTGCTGACTTCCACTGCAGATTTATTTACATGACCATTGTTATCTTTAAACCCTAGGGCCTCAGAAAGAGTGACTGTGCCTGCATCGACATCCGGATGGATACCATCACATTTGATTATGAGGTGTTCAACTGTTTCCACAGATCTACCACACACTGCACATGTGTCATCTTCTTCGTTAAATTTCTTTTTGTAGCTGCGCGTTCTAAGACACCCTGATCTAGCTTCAAAAAGTAGGGCACTGCCTCTTGAGTTATCATAGAAAAATTCTTTCCTGATCTGCCTTTTCCTGAATCCCTATAGTTCTACACTATGTTTCTTTTCCATTGAATTCATCCAATTTTTAACTTCCGCTTTTTTAACCTGTCGTTTAATGCTCTTTCTTTCTCCGTCCTCATGACCGGCATACTTACTGGTTAGTTTTCTAGTTCTTTTCCGCCACTGTGAGTCAACGTTCTTTCTGTATAAATATTTAAATACCTTAGCTGCCCATCTGTTATCGTCCAATTTCCTCAGGCGTTCTTCATATAGTATTTTACTCTTAGCTTCCCGTGCTTCGAACGATGCCCAGCCCATATCCCCTTGTACTGCCTCGTTTGTGGTTTTGCCGTGGGCACCTAGTGCTAATCTTCCAACAGCCCTCTGATTTACGTCTAATCTCGACTGAACTAATCTCGACTGAACGCGTATGTGGCGCCACATCACGACAAATAAGCAAACCAAGGTGTCGGAAGCGCGTACTGTTGCGAATGGAGCGATGTGGCGGCTATCCCTTACAAAAATGGATATCAACTTTCTTTAGAATTTGTATTAACATTCTATTGACTCTAGTAACCTTGTAGTAACTTTTACATTCTATCAACAATTGTTCATACAACGTTGGTAGAAGTTACTTCTTTGTATGTACTCCTGTCAATAGAAAGTTACTAGAAAATAATTTTTACATTCTATGCACCTTTGTCAATACAAAGTTGGTAGACTGTTACTTCTTTGTATTTACTCCTGTCAATAGAAAGTTACTAGAAAATCAGGGTGCAGTTTGATACGTTGAGAGGAGTAAATGAACGAAATGCATGGTGTTCGAGGTGATTAACACTATCTTGTTCGCATAATCGTGACGACATCTTACCTGATTGCATGGTGGAATCTGTTGCAGCTAGTCAACAATTTCACTATATCGAAAAGCGACCAACATTATTCGCAGCAAATGCGTTTGGAATGTAATCAGGATATGGGAAAACGTTTTAGAACAGAAGATATATTCCATTTTAATACTTTATGTACTTTACGGACTGCTGTGAGCAGAAATACTCTAGAAAGTGACAAAACATTTTTGGTCATGCGAATAGATGCCCAAAAACATGTACTGTAGGCGAACACTTCAAAGCTATTAAAACAACCTTGAACACGAAACAAACATTACACTCACATTCCCTTAGCCGAGCATATTCTATTAACATTCGTTGATAGGAAGTTCATACAATTTCCTTACTGCTTTCTATGTACTGCTGTCAGTAGAAACATACTAGACACTGACAGAACGTTTTATAATGAGAATAAATGCCTAAATTAATTAAGTACTCTAGCCTAACATGTCAATGCAACTAAAGCAACCTTGAACACGAAACAAACATTTGCAGTCACATTTTCTTAGGGCATATTTTATCAACATTTGTTGATAGAAAGTCCATACAATTTTCTTACTGCTTATATACTGCTGTCAATAGAAATATACTACGAACCGAGAAAGCATTTTGGTGATGCGAATAAACAAATAAAAGCCTAAAATAATCAAGTACTGTAGCCGACAACTTCAAAGCGGCAACTTAACTAACCTTGAAGACGAAACAAAAATTTGCAATCACATTCCCATAGCCGATCACGCTGTGGATTTTTAGAAATTTCAGTTCAATTTTCTCAATACTAGCTTTACTGCTTTCGCATTTTCGAGTGCGGGGAAAAGGGCAAAGTTCATAACAGAACATTTATCCCGAAATTCAGAAACGTGCCTTGAATTGAAGACATTTAGTGACAATTTTTGATTGTATGAAGTGTACGAAAAAAGTTACCAGCAAACGAAATAATTTTGGTACAAAGTGAATGAATTCATAGTATACTCAAGTATTATTGCCTCGCACTTCAAGGAAATTAAAAGAACTTTAAGAAAAAATAGGAGCTAGTGACATATTGTGTTACATAAGCGCAATAATGACTTCGTTACAGCGAATCAGTTTCGCTGATGCCTCATTCTACACGAAAACAATGCTTTCTGCTGCGTATTCGTCCTTAAATTCTGTACTCAGGCAGTCATTAAACAGATTTAACATTTCAGAACTAACAAAGAATTTCAGCAGAGCTGTACAACAACTCTGCCAATTCGAAACACGTTGCTGTTGCTATTGTTGTAATTCTTGATAGGTCACATTTTAACGTGCAGTTAAACAGTGATGTACCGTACGACGGTGCTAAAACACACTAGCATTAAGAGCGTTTCGCTCTGAGGTTTCAGAGGGATTATTGTGGCGAGCTACAAAAAATTCAAGTTTAGCATTGCACCGATGTGTTTCCACACTCATTGAATGACACGTTCTCGCTAGCCCAAATGGCGCCCAAATTATATCACCAGCTTCCTGAACCTGCACCGCAAGCACACTTTCCCTGCACACTGCCCGCCATGCAAAAGTGCCCGGTACACTTTATGCCACTCCACGTGGGAGCGCCCAATTTAAACCCTCGCACTACCCTCCTCCTCGAGCGACCAGCAATGGCTGATCGCACGGGACTGAAAAACCCCGCGCGAAAAGGGCCGCACCGCTTCGCGCTCTGAGTAAATTCTGTGTAACGTGTGCAGGCTTACAGCTTCGAGAACTCAAGTTGCTTCGTTCCTCAGCGACTGTACATGCGAAATTTCACGCAAGGCAATATTAATTTTTATTCATGTTCGGCGGCCGATACTATAAAGAAAAGTATAGAGAAACAAAACAGGTAACAGCGGCCCGCTTTACTCAACTGCGGTAACAAGGGCTTTGCATGAGGAAGGTGCACGGCAATAGACGATATGCGAAATGAGCAGCGCCATCTCTCGGCGCTCCGAGAACTAAGTCCTCCATGTTGGTACGGTACAGAAAACGAAACGGCTGCCCAGCGTTGGGTGAAAACGGCTGCGCTTCCTTTGAAAAGTAAAATTCCGATGCAGTATTGCGCTACCCTCACCACTAGGAAAAGACACTACGATGCGTGCCAGAACTAGGTGCGTTCCAGCTTTTCGCTTTTCTATTTTTTACTCCGTCCCAACGTTTTAGTAACACAAAACGCCATGCGAGGTATCATGTGTCAGCACGCGGATCAGTGCGCAGCTTTCGCTTTCTGCGCTGATTTTTGACAAATCTCTCGAGGTGATTTGCGTTTAAATTAAGATAGGGACCACAGCCTTTGTTGCCTCTGATCAAAATTAGTAGCCGATTTTGTGCACTTATCAACTCTCCGGTTGGGCGTGAATATATATAGACGCATACTTGAACAACGTAATAGAGAAGGTAATTTTTTTTGAGCGGGCCAATCGCTCGTGCCGTGCCGAAATAAGTTCACTCGAAGAACCATATGCCGATTACTGCTTAGCTTGCTACGTGTTCAGTTAAGTTTTTCCCGCGTTCAATTAGTTTTAGAAGGGCGAGCAAACTCTCTGGACCATACTCATATGTTATGCACGTTAAGGAGTCTTTGTGAAGCAATACACTCTACGTATAAAAACTGAGGTGCGAATGCTTTATTTCTTGAGGATTCCTATACCTTCGATATCTGCGGCGACGAATCTCTAAAGAAAAGAAGCGAATAATATAGCTACTTTATTATGAAGGAGGGACGCATTTCTAAGCTAGAAAGTACGTGCAACAGTGTGCTGAAAACGATTGGGCCATCAGATTTTATTATCGTTGTGGCAAGCTCCAACAGCTTGCTTTGCAACAAAGCCATTTGTCCAAGTTTGGGAGTAAGCTAATTAAGTTTCGGAAGCAACCGAACATGCTAATTTCGCCCCTGCACACACAACTTTACCAGCGTATCGAGTCCGTGCATGCACCTACAGCTGTAGCATCTTTCTCTAATCAAGCCGCCGCGGTGGCTCAGTGCTTATCTGAAAAAAAAAGCTGCGTCTTTGCTTACAATATTTTGAATTATATGTGCATGCCTACTTTCCTCTTGTTAATGTCGACTGACTGACTGCGTCTTTAGCAGGACGCAGTTTCAACGAATTGTGTCGAAAATCAAACGACGCCGGGCTCTGAAACGGTGGCGTTGAAAATCGCGCATGCGCATTGCACATTACAGTAAACGAATCGAATTACGCAGCTGGTCGAGGGTCTTGTGTGATTATACTGGAATGCACGAAGCTCCTGGCGTCGGCGCGAACGAAAGTTCGCACTGTCACAGAAGTTTGTCAACACACGTGCGCACTCAGCTCAAACTAACCGCTCGCTACCCTACCAGAGGAATTAGCGTCCACCTGGAAATAAAATAGCCATGATAATGCGTGATGCTTGAACTGGTGCTTTAATGCGAGCATTAAAACGAATACAGCACACGGTCACGGTTCGACTTTCCAATCCACTTTCGAGTGCCGATTATTGCGATCATCAGCGCCAGACTTCAAGCGAAGCTGAGGACGCGGTAGGAGTAAGCTGGCGGTTATTGAAAGCACCTACATTTGGTCAAAGATCAGCTGTGAAAACAAAGCAGCAGCTGAAGCTTGCCTGTTGAAATTCCACTGGCAAGAAGAAAGTACGCATAGCAAACGATGCACCAGCTCGACGAGCTCGACCGAGCCAAGATGGAAACCGGAAGTTGTGGGCGCGGTGTTGCCAGACCGCCAAGCAATTTCGCATATCGTCTATTGGAGCACTATAAGCCCTCATTCTTGACTTGTTACATTTTTCGGTAGTACTGAGCCACAGAGGAGCTTCCAGTATGGAAAAAGCTAGGGTGAGAGCAGTCCCCAATTTGAGCACCGCTAAAGCACAGGCGCCGTGCCTCTTCCGCCTCTTCACTTGCATCTCCTTCAACGCAAACACGGTACGAAGCTGTGGCGAGGGAAAACGTGGTGATAGCTGTATTTTCTATCTTCACGTAATGCAATGATTAAGGAATCCTGGAATAAAGTGTTGGGTTTTAACGTAGTCATACGGAGTAGACGCGCGAAAGCATGTGTTCATTCTTCGCCTTTTCTTACTGCCATCAGCGGACGTGAGGCCGAGCCGAGGACCGCGTAAGGCAGAGACAAAAAAGAATCAAGGAAGCACACAAAAAGACTACGGTAGCGCGACTGTCGGCGGGGCTCGCTCGAGCAAAGAGCGTGCAAGGTGTCCAATGACGTGATATGAACACACACAAAACAGAGGCGATGCTGCAGCGCAGCCTTGAAAGTTTCGCGCGTCACGCTAGAGCGGCGTGCGAACGCTCGTGTTCCCTAGGTACACACACGTATACTAAATCGCATGAGCCAAGCTGTGTAGAGTACGCTAAGCCACACAATATGCGAAAATAAAAATCGAAACCAGTAGCGTTTGGCAACAACATCATCATTCCTTATTCTGCGACGCAGTTACGGGGAGCTGAGTTATAGCCTTAGAACTAGGCAGGCAGTGCAGCCGTGCAGCGGCTGCGGCTTTCCTGGCCCCAGATGCGTCGCCTGTAGCTGCCGGCATGCTGCCCGGTTTTCCAAGCTTTCGTTCGCAGCGCCGCCAGAAACAGATGGTTGTGAGTAGTCGCATTTTTTCACCTCAGTCATTCCAATTTGCTGACTTTGTAATTGAAACAAAATATTTTGTCGTTTAATGCAACAAGTTTGCGGCCAAAAGGGCTTTATCAATTCTTTTTTTAACGCGTGTAAAGTTAGGCGACATTAGCCTCATCTTTCCGTTCGCTGGCGGCGGATTGCGAGTCTCATGTTGGCCGCGCGCTACACTATCTTTTTTAGGACGCTGAAACGACTCTTTGTCATGCTCTTTGTTGACGGGGTGCGACGGTTGTGATGTTGTGGGTGCGTTTCTTCAGTTTGTTTGTGTTAAATGTGCGGCCTCGTTAGTGTTGTGGTAGTGTGACTGAACTCGGAAGGTGACAGATAGCTCCAGTGCTGCGGAAGACGTTCTTACGCGCACGCAGTGCTCAAAAACTGCTCTGACGTACTGCACGCAACCACGCCGAGAGCGGCCGGCGCCCGATGCCCGATAGAAGAAACGGCTTGCCGTGAACGTTGACAAATGTAAGTACAGAACTGGAAAATGACTTCTGCGATGTGTCGGGGGTATGATTGAGGGCTGCGAATGCATTTGGGTTGGTCTTCACGTCTTGTTCGCAGTGAGGTGCAAAATGCGGGCACCACGCGATCGTTTGCAGAGAGAAGGTGTTCTGACACGCTCGCTTGCCAACTATGCAACTTTTAACCCGCCGCCTCACGCTCTTTGTGCCAGCTCCTCGGCGCAGGAGTTATGTGATAGAATTTGGTTGCACGCCGAGAACTATGGGGTGCTGCTTGGTTCGTTATTCCGACTGAACAGGAGCAGCGCGTGAAAAGGAGACCTTAAGAACGAAAAGTGCTTGTAGCGGCGTGGCGTGCGTCTTTTGATTCTGCTGCCTGAGTGTTTACTGGATAAGGAGCATTGCCCGTTCTACGTCGCAGTCACATCAAGTGCTGTGTTTCTTGATAGTTCTGGTCAACGAAACGACGATTAAAAATAGCAGAACCATTCCATTGCAGTGCAGCTGAGCTAATCGCACAATGGAAGGTTTGTTGTCATTTTATTTTTTTTACGTTCACTACATTTATGTCATTCCCCCATTTTCAGTCTGAAGCGATAAAAGTATAACGTGATTCGCGAATAATAGCTTTAAGAAAAGTATGACAAGCTTTGTAAACCATTTTTTTCCAACTATTGGAGGCATAGGTAATTAATCATTAGCCTCCACTCATGAACACATTGGACTGAACAGCTAGAGGTTGTAATGGGAAGTGGCTTCTGTGATGATGTTTATGAAAGCATGGCTCTAATGCAGCCTTTCTTCAAATGCACCCGCAGTCAAGCCCTGTACAGCTGCTCCACCGGTGTCATCACGCTACTTTTGCACCAGCTTTCATCTGTCATCGAGCCAGTGCTACCTCAACCAGAGGCAAATGACATCAAGACCTGCTGGTTCAGCCTATCAGCCATTGACACTGGATATCAAGCATGTGCCACTTGTAAAAGGAAAGGTAGACAAGTGGGTATATTTTCCTTGTCTTTTTTAGCCTGCCAAAAATCTTATGGTCCAGGCTCCCTCTCTCTTTCGTTTTTTTTTTCTTTTAAAAGAGGACCAAGAGAAAGGGAAAAGATATTGCGGGCATCATGAAAGCACTCCCCTAGTCAAGTGCATTGTGTTATAGTGTGAAATGCTTTTTATAGTTTTTTCCCTCATGCCTCTCGTGCTTGGAAATCTTGACCACTGTATAGACCAAATTAAAACAATTATCTGCTTCATGACCTTTATACAGCAGTCTAAAAGCAGCAAATAAATTTTATAGGTTTACTTCAGCAGTACCTACCTCTTACAAGGTATGGCATGTTTGAAGTGAACCAGTGATGTTATAGGCATGGCCTGACGGGCAATGCATAATTGAATATTGGCGTTCAAGTGCAGCACTCTGCTTTAGAAGCATAGGTGTTGCTAGCATCAATAATTGATACCTTACCAGGTTATCCTTGCATTACATGAAACCCTGTAAAGCTTATATTTTAGCTGTACAGAAGAAAGGTGCTTATTCGATGTCATGAGCATTGCTGAGGTTTTCTTTCACACTCCCTTTGTCACAACTAACTGCACTGTACAGTTGAAATGCATTTGGAATTGAGTATTGGTGCATTGTTATTTTTATTCATGGCGACGTTCAGTTACTGATTGCATTACACTAGCTGAGCCTAAGTCAACAAATATTGCTGTGACCTTAACAAGACCCCTGGCTTTACTTGAACTGATGCATTTGATGTTGCTTTTCTCCCGTGCCATCAAGGTTTGTAATAAGCTGTGTAAATAACTTAATTTACTTTCTCGAGGTATTTATTGCTGCAATTAGTGACAGGTAATTTCCTAAAGAACAACCTAAGTGCACATTTTTATCTTCTTTGGAACACTTGTTTGCTTGTTTCCCTTGTATTCTTAACTTAAACAGATATGAGCAGGCCTCAGCACTGGAGGGATGTGCTGCTGGACAAATAAAAAACTACCAGTCCAGCTGCTCCCTTAGGGGCACGTTTCTGAGGCTTTTATCGCTTGTAGTTCTATGCAGCTTTACTTACAAGTATTGTATCTGACGCAGTGTGTGCCTTAATATTTTGATTCATTTGCTTTAGAGTGTGCCACTCTTGCCCTGACGAACTTGCTCAACTTTGTACTCTTTGTTCATACATTTTCCCCTAACACCTGGTATAGCTCCAAATGATACATTATCTACAGCAACATGTGCATTATATTGCAATGTCTTTGTGCCATCATTTCTGAAAACAAAAGCTGCCTGAATTTTTGTGCAGACAAATCAGAAACAAAATAATTTTCATATTTGATGGCCTGCATGTTATCTTCATATGACTGGAATGGCTAAATATCTCTTCGTGGTAGCCTAATTAGGTGTAACACGTTAATGTCAGTTCCTGTGAATATAATTCAGTCTTCGAATGTGGGGGCAGAATTGAACACAACAGCATGTTATAGCTTTTTCGTGTTCAAGGACGCATTACATTTATTCTAGTCTTGTGACTGCTGCTTATGCTATTACTCAGCAGCCTTATCAAACTCACTCGGAGTGCTGCATTTTAGTGCACATTTAACTGATTGTTGCTTCTCCGTGTTTGATTCTATTAGAAGTTACTATAACTGTATACTTTGAATGTTTTCTTGTGCAGTTCTCTTGCTGCTGCATTCTGCCATGGAGGAGGCTACCTGTTCGTGCACACGTCTCATCACTAGGACGCTACCTCTTCCGCTGGTGATGCAGACAAGTAACGACAGGGTTAATTGGAGAGGCATGGGAGAGGCCTTTGCCCTGCAGTGGGTGTAGTCAGGCTGATGATGATGATGAACAACAAGCAGGCTGCCTGATATTGAGGACAAATGTCAGGATAGTGCACCAACAAAGTTGCTTAAGCATTTCTGTGCTGATGCATTTTTATTAAAATCAGCTCATAGCTTAATATCTACATCCATGGGGACATTCAGCATATATTTGGCATCTGTTTGACTTCTAATTCGCTAGTGTTTGCAGCCTTTAATGTTGGTCTTAAGACAGTGTAAGCATTGTTTCACTGTGTGGGATTTTTTAGCTGTTTTGGAGAGATGTGTGTATGCATGCACAGTTTTTTTCCACGGGTTTGTTATGTGGCTCATGGAACCTTCATGTTACAGAAGAAATTATTTCATTTCTGTGTTGTACAGGAAAGTGAGCAGTATTTATATGCACCAGGCCTTTCAGGGAAGAATAAGCAGTTTTCAAAAATATGGCTTTTGCTGCATAATATTACCAATGTTAGCAGACACCAGAAAGCCGGTGAGGTGTATTTAGTAAGCTGGTTAACTAATTTCTGATAATTAACTTTTTAACTAACACAGGTTTGCAACTGGTTGCAGTTAGAGACTTTTAGCCAGTTGTTCGTAGTAGCCATATCAGTTTCTGGAATGTACAAAACATGATTACTTTCGCCGCTGTGGCTCGACAAAATTTGGCTGCATCGTGCGAAAATACATGCGCTTTTGAAAGCACACAGGGAAAGAAACCCCTCCAGTGCATGTAACTGCTACAAATCTCTAATGGCAACTAGACGCCTAACTCTGATAGTGAAGGAATCATATTCTTAGCAGTAAGAAACACACATAACACCAAGACACACACACACAGGACACCCGCTAGACTTCAACTATCTTTACTGGACACTTGTACAACATAAATATGTATCACTGAGCACACGCAGGTGCCTCGTCATCCGCAACAGGTCTAACTACGCCCTGCCCTCTCCTGCAATGCATACGGTTGCGCCGATAAACAATCTTTTTCTGCCAACGCCAGGGAGGGAGTGCTTACACATGTCACCCGCCTCTTGAATACGGAAGACTTCGATAATTTCCCTTTCTTTTTTCTCGGCTCCCAGGCCTTTCGTATTTAAGAGGCGGGTGACGTGTGTAAGCACTCCCTCCCTGGCATTGGCAGAAAAAGGGATTGTTTATCGGCGCAACCGTATGCCTTGGAGGAGAGGGGAGGGCTTAGTTAGACCTGATGCCGATGACGAGGCACCTGCGTGTGCTCAGTGATACATATATATGTCGTACAAGTGTCCAGTAAAGATAGTTGAAGTCTAGCGGGTGTCCTGTGTGTGTGTCTTGGTGTTGTGTGTGTTCTTACCGCTAAGAGTATGATTCCTTCCAGCCATTACCAACTAGCCCAACTTATTGTTTTAACGAAGTTTCTGATAGTGAAAAGGCTCATTAATAAAAATTAGCTAACCAGCTTACTACGTAAGACTCTTCACAAGTTTTCTGGTGCCTGCCAACACTGGTAATACTATGCTGAAAAAGCCATACATTCATCTCAAAATACCTGTTTTTTGAAAATTACTTAGTCTTCCCTGAAACACTTCGTATATATGTAAGAAAAACCTAACGGGGTTTAATTGACGACGTTTTGGTTGGAGGGCCAGCCGTTTTCAAGTGTACTACAGCATTTGAAGCACACAGCTTTTGTTTCGAATGCTATACTATACTCGAAAAAGGCTGGTCCTCCAGCCGAAACATCGTGAATTAAAACCTGTTATGTTTTTCAATTGCTGTGTGTCAGTCATTGTTACTAAGAGGGAACTGAGGGGAAGTG
The DNA here is from genome assembly GCF_055824585.1 of Amblyomma mixtum. NCBI lineage: Eukaryota > Metazoa > Arthropoda > Arachnida > Ixodida > Ixodidae > Amblyomma > Amblyomma mixtum. Next base: position 71,018,919 of record NC_143015.1, on the reverse strand, counting down.
TGCCGAAGGCAATATTCTGTTCCTCTATTGTTCTCCATAAAATATTTTGATGCATCATGCATGTGTTGTAGCGTGTATGTACACTTGTGCACAATAAATGTAATAATTTGCATTTTGCTTCTATTATTCTTTAAGCACTCCAAGATAGTGTTCACAAAATGATTTTGAAGTGATAAATCTATGTTGGTAAAAGTGTTGTACTGTGTAGTTAACATACACTTTTCCAAAAGTTGATGTAGGAATTATACTTTCTTCGTACTTGAGTCTTTTGAATAACGGTGGCCAATTGTCGGAAGACCGTTGATAGGGTGTTGGTAGACATTGTCGGTATGTGGTTGATAAGAAGTGTAAAGACTTTCTATGTACTTGAGTCTTTTGGATAACGGTGGCCAATTGTCGGAAGACCGTTAATAGGGTGTTGGTAGACATTGTCGGTATGTGGTTGATAAGGAGTGTAAAGACTTTCTATGTACTTGAGTCTTTTGGATAACGGTGGCCAATTGTCGGAAGACCGTTAATAGGGTGTTGGTAGACATTGTCGGTAAGGCGTCAGTAGGAAGTGTATACAAACTCGATAAGGGGATGATAGGAAGTATAAAGACTTTCTATGTACTTGAGTCTTTTAAATATCGGTGGCCAATTGTCGGAAGACGGTTGATAGGTTGTTACTACAATGTACAAAGGCGTTTAAAAGACTTTCTATTCAATGTTGATAGGTTCTATTAACAATTGTCGAAAGACTTTCTAAAGAATGTTACTAAAAATTTTTGTAAGGGATTGACATAGAAAAGGCGATGGTTGAAGTTCCAATTTTCGTATGGGGTTTGAGGGGGGAGACCACATAGCGGTATAACAAATGAACTGCTCTAAAGAAACAAAACAAACAAACAAACAAATCGAATCTCAGGCTTATTAACCAAAATGCTTGTCCTTGGGAGACGTGCAGCGAGAATGAGTAGATTCATATCGCGCACGACTGAATAAAAAGTGACGAATATTTATAAAATAATATTGAATTGCTGAGTTCTGAGCACAATAATGACTGAAATGTGCAAACTGCGTTCAGAAACACTCCCTCTGATCGTTTGCTAATAAGACTGCTACTATTATGTTCTGTAATCCTCAGCTTTGAACAAAAATTAAAAATATAAAAATGAACCTGATATTGCACTTGTACGTCTAGATTAATTACAGCGCTTTCATGCATGCCTGCAGAAAGCGAAGCACAGAAGTTTTTTATGAGCGAAGTGCCGGACCGAAGGTCCACAAGGGCAACTTAGTTCTACAAACAAAAGGAATGCGCGGCGGCCTCTTAAAAGAAACGCTGAGGAAAAACTAAACTTGATACTTTGATCAACTGATTGCTTTAATCTACCGATAAAGACGCTAATTTAATCGAGAATGAAGCTTTCACAGGCTAATAGGAACAAAAAAACGCGACCAGAGATTTACCATTGCGGTAATGCGAAATGCTGAGATTTGTGCGAGTACTTAGTAACTGTGAGTAGTGGTGCACGGATCCCTGCGACAATAGAGCTTGTTTGCCGATTTGGTTTCTGTATTACGTTCCTACAGCGCGACTGACAATGCACACAGAATTAAAGACACAACCCTCATACCCAACAATTTTGGAAAAAAGCCGTTTCGAGCGGGAAATCATTTATCAACACAATTTTTTAAGCAATATAAAATTTCGCAATAGCAACCTTTATACCCGCCGATCACCCGACGGCGTCTTGTACTTTTTTGTTCTATTAACGTTATTGGTATCTTCAAAAGTGTTCCTCGTTGGTTTTCTATGAAGGCCTTAACTGTTCGATGCGCTCGATGGAAACACTGTAAAAGAAAGATTTTGCTATATATCAGAAGAATGTACCATTACTTTCAATATTTTCATAACAGCATCTTACACTTTTCCAATTTTCAAAATTTTTGTCCTGATCCTTATTCTTATTGTCAGATCAGCCATTACAGATGCCTCACTGGCGGCCAGAATTTTCTACGCATTACATGTGGGCATTGTTTTTTCAGTACTGTTTTTCTAGTAAGATTTCAGTGGCCAGACAGCACTGTATTGTATCTTCTGTTTTGAGCATCCTCAGCCACGCTGTCGACATGGTATACGGAGATCTCTGTTGCGTTTGTGCCTTCATGCAGTTGTGTTTTTGGAACCAGTCATGTGCGCGCATGGGATGATTGGGTGTAGGAGGGCAGGTATGCGCCACGGGCGCGACATTGCGCCACGCAGGGCCACGCTTTGTCGCTAATTAATACACATAAAGCAGGGCACACATGTGCGAAAACTTGGCCGTCGCGCCGCACCGATCGCAGCTTGCGAACTGCCTCCCCACTGCAAGCTGGGACACACGGAGCGGTGAGCATCGATGCGCGCTCGACTCAAGCTCCGCCCACTTCTCCACCGCGAAGCAGTGCCTGAGCGCTCTGTCCTCGCCTTAAGGCAGGCGTCCGGGGTAGCAGGCACACGAAGGAAGAGGAGCGTTAGGGAGAGAGACCATGACCGACGTTGATGATGACCACATAATTTCGCTGAACGTCGTCCGTAAAGCAGCCGCTGCTAAAAAATACAATAAAAATTTAGCGAAGAAAGTTAGGAAATTCTAAAGCGTGCTTGGCGAAAATTTTGTGGTCAACCCACTGCCGCTTCCCCGAACCGCTTGGCGCGGAATCACTGGTCCGCTTCGGAGCCATGCGCATCACTCACTCGACTGCACCGAGACTACCGGCGAAGGAGCGGCGGTGCAGCTGCCACCGCCGACGCGCGCTCGCTAGTTCTACCGCTACTGTGTGACGTCACGGTTGCTATGCACAGCTGCGACCACACTGGCGCGCCGGTTGCTAAGGAGGGGAGGAGATTGCGCCGCTGCGCGAAGAGGCCACAGTTGGCACGATTACAGCGCACTGACGAACACCGCGAGCATGGACGGACGCCGTCAGCATGAGCCATTGAAGGCTTTCGCCTTAATACACGCGCTTTGTCCCGTTCTCTTCGCTTGTGTGTGTGTGGTTTATGGCGCTTTTAAATTACAATGACGACCATGGAGCAAGTCACAGGGGACGGAGGGAGATTTAAAACACGGCGGTAGGGCAACACAGAGATCTGAATGTGATTGGTATCAACAGAATGTGCTCACAAAATGGGTGACCGAATGTTAACGCATTCCTATTCAAACAAATCGCATTGTTCGCCGTGATTTCTTTTTTTGCTAAGGTTTGGCGGATGTTCTTAGCTAATCATACTCAATTTCTTATAATACAACCACTGGCGCCGCTGGCAAAGGGCGGGGTTAATGGGAGAGACATGGGAGAGGCCCTTCCCCTGCAGTGCGTGTAGTCAGGATGGTGATGATGACGTTGGCTATGACTCCTTTGTAGCCTTTGACGCACCGCTTGCCTCCGCCCTTTCCAAATCAGTGTTGTTTGCGCAGAACTCCCGCAATAACCCTGTAATTTCTGCCCCCAGAATTTCTTTTGATGAAAGGAAAGGTACCTTTTCTTCTCCACCTCCTACGTCAAACAAGGCCAGCATTTCGTTGTTGCAACCCGAATACGGAATACCCGGGTTCGAACGCGGCTGCGGCGGCGGAGTTTCGATGGAGCCGAAACGCAAAAAAAAAGAGCCGTATGATGTGCGATGTTAATGCACATTAAAGATCCCTAGGTGGTCGACATTATTCCGGAGCCGTACACTGCGGCACCTCTTTCCCCTTTTACTCCCACTTTCCTTCACTCACAGACGGCGCGGTTGAGGTGTCTACTGAGAAGTGAGCCAGTTACTGAGCCTTTCTCAAACCACCAATTTTCAAAAAAACTATGAGTATGACTTGTCGTTACTGAGACATGTTTGCAGGAGGGGGTCAAACGTTTGCACAGAGCATGTTTTCTTAAGCATGCTATCAGTGAAAGAAATTAAACGAAAGCCCGTAATTGATTTCACGCCTTCGATTAAAATCGGTAAATAGGTTTTTGAAAAAAGAAAATGGAGCAGTACCGGTCTGACATATCTCGGCGGACACCTGAACCGCGCCGTAAGGGGAGGTCGGAAGGTAGAAGTGAAAGAAGAAAGAAGTGCCGTAGCGGAGGTCTCCGGAATAATTTCGACCACCTGGGGATCTTTAACGTGCACTGACATCGCACAGCACACGGGCGCCTCTTGCGTTTCGCCTCCATCGAAACGCGGCCGCTGCGGTCGGGTTCGAACCCGGGTACTCGAGCTTGATAAACGAGCGCCCTACCACTGAGCCACCGCGGCGGGTCGTCTTCGAGTACCACACTTGCTGTTACGACGCACGTACCATGCGTGTTTAATATCGGCAGCAGGCATTCGGCAAACAAATTTGTTCATGTACACGGTGTCCGTGCCTGCATGCACCACATATACGCACATGTTTTTTTGCCCTTGTTTGAGCAGCAACAATGAATGGGCCAAAGTTCTTGCATGAACACAAGAGGGGGGAACTGCCCGTGCGCGCTGCCTCTCGCAGTCTTTCAGCGCTCCCCTTCTGTCACTAGAGGCACTTGTCGGCCGGGTTCATGGATGTGCCCGGTGGGCAACCAAAGGCGATGGCGAAGTCGTGCATGTTCCGCAGCGGGCCGTTCACCCTGTACCATGCAGGGCTGTCTGGTCCGTTGGTCATCAGCTTGACCATGAAGCGCGGGTTGAGCCTCTCGCACTGGCTACGCGCGTAATATAAGAAGAACAGCTGCTGGCCGCTCAGGTTGGGCGCACCAGCGAGCCGATAGTCGCCGTCGTGCGCCGCCAGCTGGCGCAAGTAGGCCCGCAGCGCCGTGCGCACCGCCATCAGGTCGAGGAGGTCGGAGGCGGACGTCCTGGCCGCGTTGAAAGGGATGCGGCTGGGGTTGAAATCAATGTTCCGGTACTGGTTCTGCAGGCAGCTCCGCAGTCGATCGAAGTAGTGCGACTCTTCGCTCGCTGGCTTTTCGAGGTCGAAGTTGACGGCCTCGTGCCATAGGAAGCGGTGGAGCTCGCGGTACACTCGAGGTCCGACGCGCGGGACTTGCAGGTGAGCCATGCTTGAGTCGTTCGGCATCATGAAGTCGAAGACAGGTAACGGGATCTCTAGGTGGTCGTATGGCGGGTCCAGGGTGGCCCACGCCTTCAGGAAGCCACCCGTCCAGGAAGTTTTGTTGCCAAAGAGAAACTCGCGCTTCTTCTGGGCGGCCGTGCGAAGCCAGAAGTAGAAGAAGTGCGGAACCGGATGGCGCGGGTTGTTGGTGTATAAGCCGTCGGCGTAGGACTCCACGGCCTTTTGCTCCGACACCCAGTAAGGCATGAGGGCCTCCCAGTATATATCCTTTATCTGGTTGACGGCGTGCTGCTTGAAGGCGTTCGTGAACATTGTGGAGTTCTGGACGTCGTTGAGGAACGCCTTCTTGAGGACGTCCAGTACGGTGCGAATCACTGTGGGGCCTCCCAGGAGCTCCAGTGCCCTCTTGAATGACAAGTAGAGGGGCACGACCGGCTCGTACCGCTCCAAGAATCTAATACATAGTTGGGCCGGATCGAGTCTTTCGGAAAACTCGGCATATCGGGAATAAGCCACGGAGGCCAGCGTCGACCGAAGCGTCCAGTTGCTTATAAGTGGCGTCAGCTCGAGGATGACGCGGTAGGTGACGTAATTGAGCAGGTCGTGTTTCGTGAGGGCCAGGGTGCGCATTCGGTCGAAGTACTCCGTGTCTGACAGGCGGACGCTGGTGGTCTCTGAAAGCGATGAATCCGAACCCACTGCGGATTCGAAGAATCTGTGTGTGTTTATTATGCCGAGCCTGGGAAGGTCGATCATTTGACGCGTCGTGCAGTTCTTGAGTCGACCAGCGTCCAGCCCTCCCCGATTAGGGCGCAGCATGCGGCGAAGTTGGATTTCGATCGCCGTCACGTTCGTCATCGCAGACTCTTGAAACGCGGCTGCCGTCTTCTTGGTTGCCGTTTCGACCAGTGCGTCGTAAGCCTTGCTGAGGAGGCGAGCGGCCACTTGCGGTTCCGAGCCGAGAAAATGCCGAAGCAGGAGGTTACGGGGCTGTCCAATTACAGTCCCGGCTGGTCCTCGAGAGACGCTGAACAGAGTTTCGAGGCCAACCTCGGACAGCACCCTTCCTACTTTGGCCGACAGCATTTGGTCGGGGATGGAGCTGTCTTCATCGTAGGGCCAGGTCTTGAGGTCCAGGTGGCGCAGCACCGCTTCCCTCACGTTCCGGAACAGGTTTGGCTGAGGCCGGACGCACTCGTCGATGAAGAACTTGAGCTCAGGGAAAGGCGTCGCGTCCGAGCGAATAACGCTGATGAGCAGGTCGCTGAAGAGGTCCACCAGGGCGTAGTCGACGGAGACGCGGTCGCTTTGGACGTTCGTTGGTTGTCTGTGCTGCCAGCGCGCGCAGACGTGCTGGTAAAAGTCGTCGCAAGGTCGAATCTTGGGTTCTAGGTCGTCGATCAGCTTGGCGCCCTGCTCGACGCACACCTTGCTCGTGCACTTGGAACCTTTGAGAAGCTTGTGCAGGCTCTTCTTAGGCCCACGAGAATGTCTGGCAGGGCGCCTGGCGAAGAAGTTGCGGTTCTCTTCTGGCGCCAACTTGTTGACCCCACCTTGAGTCGACGGCTTGGGTGCCACACCACTGTCCAGGACGGTCTTGGCCTCGGCGGTGGTCACGTCGGTGCTGTTCTCGAAGTCCGCGGCTCTCCCACTTTTCTTGTTGACGTCCGTGAGGACCATGGAGCCGACGAGCAGGAGGCAGGCGACGCTGATGAGGAGGAAGGTGATGGCGCGAACGCTGCTGCCTCCGACGGGGCTGCCGAACTCCGAGTTAGGCCTAACACGGCCTCCACCGCCGGCTCCACCGGGCTCCTCGACAGGCTCTGCCCGGTCGGCGATGCGCACGAAGGGCTCCTCCTGGACGGCGTCACTGCAGCCCGGAGCGTCGCTGGAGCGAGCACGCGCACCCCTGCCGCCGGCACGACTCACGCTCGTAATCGAGGAGCTGACGACGATGATGTCGTCCTGGGGGATGTCGAATATGAGGTGCGACTCTTCCACCATAGCTGCGTTCACGGCTACAGGATGAGGAACAGGCTTCTGCTGCTGCCGGCCAGATTCTTCTTCGTCTTCTTGCTGGTGCGCATGGCACGTGGCGCATGCTGTAGTGCGAGGCAGTGCACTCGAAGAAAAGACGTTTAAAAGGCTAAACAGATAGATACAGAGAGGGGGGAAAGGGGGAAAGTCTAGGGAAGTTAACCAGAAAGGTTTCCGGTTTTCTACCCAGCACTGGGGAAGGGAATGATGGGATTAAAGAGGGAAGAGAGAAGGAACGGGAAACACAGCCACAATAGACCTTTCCACAAATTGCAGCGCCGCGCCATCCCCTAGCGGATCCGCGCAAAGCATGATGGGAGAAAGGAGCGATCGCCTCCCGCGTCGGCTGCTGTCAAGCGTGTTGCTGTGTTGTGCCGCCGTGTTTAGGCGTTGTGCGTCTTCTCGTGCGCGTTGTTGGTTGCCTCTTAGCAAAATGTTGCAGCGCACTGCTGTGGTGGTTATCTGTTAGTCTGTCTAAGGGAGTGCTTGAAGATAATATTACAGCAATGAACATCTACCGCGTCAGCATGAAATTTCTCGGGAGTGCGCCGATGAGCACGAGTGCACTCATACTGTTGTTTACATCGCTGCGTACGAACAGCTAGTGCTCTTTTTCATGACATAAAACGCAACCGGCGCTTTAGTTCTATTAAACAACCTGTTTTCTTTTTTACCGACAGTAGCCGTGCTTGTTTACGCAGTGCGATAATGTGTGGGAAGCTATGATGCGATCGCACGCCTGAGAAACACTTGACAGCGGGCTGTTGACATCGCGCAAAACTGGCGCTTCTCGCTTCTTACCCCGGCTTCCTCCGACGTGACCAGTACTTTATTTTAAACTACTTTATCCAGAAGTACGTTTGGCGACCGTTCGCTTTAACTGAAACGGCCTAACTTGTTATCCACAAGCTAGCGGCAGCGACGACTGCTGCTGGCCGTAAAGCACGGCTCGGCAGTTTCGGTCACACCGGCGTTTCCCGTTCATCATATGCGTGTCCTGCGATGTAAGCAATAGTTGATTTGAGGTCACTGTTGCCAAAACTACACTCGGTGACCATTTTCATTCTCTAAAGCTTATGATTTTCTCTTAACAACCGCCGCAATCACAGATCCAACCCTGCGGACTCGCTAGGCTTAGTCGTCGCGGAAGGGAAGGGAGTCGTCGTCGACGGAAATTAATTTGGCAAGCGCTTATCGCTGGGGAGTGTTCAGGTGTGGATATGTGAAGTATAGCCGTTCGTTTCGCTCATTTAGAAGCGCGAACATATTCACATCGCCGCCTCATCACTGTGCTTTCGCTCAGCCGCCGACAAGGCTGAACGTCCGCCGATCGGATTCGTCGGTGTCGTTGGCCTGAAAAACTTGTCCCACTGCAATCATATCATAGTAAACTAGATATTTCACTATAATAACATACTGCTGTTGAGCGTGATATATACAGTGTCGTTGTCGGACTAGTGTGACCGTCGTCGTCGTTGTACACTGAAAACGAGCTGAGGCTTTGAATGCGTTTGGAAAGTGTCGTGTAGCACCGCGCGCGTCCGTCGAGTCCGAATGTCATTCCAATTCTCGAATGTAATTCTGCTCAGATGTCATTCGAACGTTCCCGTGTAGCACAGGTATAAGAAACAGCGATGGCGACGAGATGGCAGAGAAAGGCTTTCCGGTGATCAGGCACAGTCGGAGAGACGGACGAAAAGACGCGAGCGCGGCGCCGCGGCGCTCCGTTTTCCCAGAGTGCTTGGCGCGGCCGCTTGGTGGCGCTGCAGAATTTGTAAAAAGGTCTTTCTGTCAATCAAGGCAGTCTCTCGCAAAAAACAAAACAGTACCTTGTAAGCCTTGATGACAGTCGACTGTTGTGGTCATGGTCGGTCATGGTCGTTGCTCTTCGCTGCTGCCTCCAGCCGCGGCGGGATTGTTCCTGATCTTGCTTCCTTTGGATTTCTGATGCAGTCCCACAAGATGTGCGTGTGATCTGCCGGCTCCCTCCGGCAGACTCTATACCCATCCGTCGGGTAGGTCTCGGGGTACATGCGATGCATCAGTCCCGGGCTCGGTAGCGATCTGGTCCGGAGCTGTCTCAGTAGTACCGCCTCCGCTCGACTCAGCCTCGGGTGCGGGGGTGGGAGAGTCCTGCGAGCCAGGCGGTAGGCCTTCGTGATTTCGCTGTAGTCGGTCATGCGGTCCTTGGCTCCGAACCACGTCGGACGGTGTGTTGCCGGGGCGCGGTTGGTTAGCGCTCGTGCCGCTGCGTGTGCCGTCTCATTGTGGTTCGCGCTGCGTTCCGACGCGTCGCCCGCGTGCGCCGGAAACCACTTGATTCTTACTCTTCTGTCTTGCAGTTTAGTCGCTCGTAGTACGCGCTCGGCCTCCCTGCAGACTTGGCCTTTGGCGAAGTTTCGCACCGCCTGTCTCGAGTCACTCAGCACCGTGTAGCAGTCTGCGTCGGCGATGTCCAGGGCGATGACCACCTCCTCCGCTTGTTCCGCTCCGGCGCCTCTCACGCTCGCTGCCGTCCTCGAGGCGCCGGTCGACGCCTCTATGACGACCGCTGCGAAGGCGTTCCGTTGGTATTCGGCCGCGTCCACGTACCGCGCGTGCTCGTCGTTGGCGTGCAGGTCGATGAGAGCCTTGGCCCTCGCCGCTCTTCTTTCCTTGTTATACTCGGGGTTCATGTTCTTGGGTATGGGGTCGATTCTGGTCTGGCGTCGGACCTCTTCGGGGACGGGGAGCTTCGTCTCCGCGTCGTTCGAGTGTCCTATTCCCAGGTCGTCCAGTATCTTCCTCCCGGCTTTGGTCGTGGACAGCCGCTCCAGTTGAGAGGTTCGTTGCGCTTCGGCTATTTCTTCGAGCGTGTTGTGGATCCCGAGTTGTAAGAGGCGGGTCGTGCTCGTGGACTCGAACAGGCCCAGCGCCGCCTTGTACGCTCTCCTGATGATTACATTAATTTTGTTGCGTTCATGTTGCAGCCATCTATGGTAGGCAGCAACGTACGCGACGTGGCTGATGATGAAGGATTGGACGAGCCTGATTAGGCTCTCCTCTCTCATGCCAGCCTTCCGGGAAGTGACTCTTTTGAGGAGTCGCATAGCGTTGGCCGCTTTTGCCGTGAGACGGGCGATGGTTTCGCCGTTTCTTCCATGCTTTTCGATGACCATGCCTAGGATCCTGATTTTGCTGACCTCGGGGATCACGTTGCCGGATTTGGTTACGATTCTGATTTTTTCGCATTCGCGTTGTCTGGTCTTGCATCTGCCATTGTTGGTAGGTGGGAGTATGAGGAGCTCCGATTTGCTCGGCGAACATCGCAAGCCGGTGCCTTCGAGGTGGTCTTCTATCGCGTCGACGGCGGCTTGCAGAGCGCCCTCGATGTGGGCATCGCTGCCGCCGGTGACCCACAGTGTGATATCGTACGCGTAGATGGTGTGCCTGACGTCTTCGATGTCCGCAAGCTTCTCGGCCACTCCGATCATTACCAGGTTGAACAGCATCGGCGAAATGACCGATCCCTGCGGTGTGCCGGTGCTCCCGAGCTTCTTCTCTTGCGTTTGTAGGTCGCCTGCTCGTAGCTGGGCGGTCCTGTCAGTGAGGAAGTCATTGATGTAGTTGTAGGATCTTTCGCCCATGTTGAGCTTAGAGACTTGGGACAGAATCGCCGAGTGTTTCACATTATCAAAGGCGCTCTTTAGGTCGAGACCCAGGATTGCCTTGTTGTCGCGGGCGCTGCCGCCATTGTCTATGATTTGGTATTTGAGCTGCAGCATCGCGTCCTGCGTGCTGAGGTGCTGTCTAAAGCCGATCACCGTGGCCGGATACAGCCCTTCTCGTTCCAGGTAGTCTTGCCACCTGTTAAGCAGGACGTGCTCCAGCACCTTGCCCACGCAGGACGTGAGCGAGATGGGCCGAAGGTTGTCCGTGTCCGGTGGCTTCCCCGGCTTGGGTATCAGGATAGTCTTGGCTGTCTTCCACTGCTTTGGTAGCGCGGCCGCTCTCCAGCACTTGTTGAAGTATTTTGCGAGGTTCTCAATCGAGCTGTCGTCGAGGTTCTTGAGCGCCTTGTTCGTGACGAGGTCCGGGCCAGCTGCCGACCGGCTGTTGAGGGCGTGCAGGGCCGCGCGGACCTCCTCGACGTCGATGTCACGATCGAGCTTCGCGTTGGGTAGGCCGCCGTACGGCGCGTGTTGTTCGGTGGGCGTAGTGGGCAGGTATTTGTCATTGATGCGCCTGGTGACTGCATCGGCGCCCTGTACCGAGACAGCCCGATGTATGAGCTTGGCGAGTCTGTCCCTTTGGTGCGACTTGGTCTTGGTTTCGTCGAGCAGGTGCCGCAGCAGGTTCCACGTCTTCCCGCTATGCATCTGCCCGTCTGCCGCATTGCAGATCTCGATCCACTGTTGCGTGCATGGAGCGCGGCAGTGTTCCTCGATCGCTCGGTTGACCTCCGCCACCTTCCTTCTGAGTCTGCGGTTGAGCCGTTGGTTCTTCCAGCGACTGAGTATTGACTGCTTGGCTTCGATGAGATGCGCTAGCCGGCTGTCTACTTTATCAATCGCAGCGTCCGTTTCAATTTCTTTGGTCGCGTCGCGTACGCTCTTGGTGATTTCGGCCATCCACGTCTCTATGCCATCGATCTCGCCGTCAGCGTCTGTCTTCTGGCTTCTGGCGTCTCGGAAGGCATCCCAGTCTACCCATCTTTGTGTTTTGATGCTGGTGTCGTTGTGTTCCGGTATTTATTTATTTATTTATTTATTACCTCAAAGGCCCCGGTTGTGGGGCATTACATGAGGGATGGGCGGATTACATGCAGATTATATAAAGATTACAGAGTACATAAAGATCAGGATACATAAAGATTACAGGATACATAAAGATTACAGGATACATTAAGATTACAGGATACATAAAGATTACAGGATACATAAAGATTACAGGATACATAAAGATTGCTGATTACATAAGGATGGCCTCAATCTTTTTTTTTGAAGTTTTTTGAAGCTGATTTCCACGATGGTGTGGTCGCTGCCGAGGTCGGTTCCCATGTTTCGCCAGGTGATCGCGCCCCGGACGTCGTTCTTGACGAACGTGAGGTCCGGAGTGGTGTCCCGGGACACAGAGTTACCGATTCTCGTCGGGTGCGCCGGGTCCGTGATGAGGGTGAAGTCGAGTTCCATGGCGTCTTGGTACAGGTCGCGGCCCTTTGCTGTGTACTTGTTGTAGCCCCAGCGTTGAAGTCGCCGCAGACGATCAGCGTGTTGCGGCCTGCCGCGGTGCTGGCTCTAGTATTGCTTTGAATCTCTGTTTTCTCTGCGATGGGTTACTGTACATGTTGAGCAGAAAAATGCTTCTTTTTATGCGAAGCATACTAAAATAGCCCAACCCAGCTCCTCGAGCGCGGCGGTGTCGTTACCATTGACCTTTCGTGACCTCCATGTCATACCACATGATGCGTGACGTCACAGCAGATGAGAAACGGGGCCCCAGCTCGCGCCGTCGCGCGAGGCGTCGCGCCCAATGTGTTTCCTGCTTCTGCCGCTAGGTGCGCTGTAGTGAACACGTGATGCTGGAGCGGCGGTATACAAGGGGGTGCGCCTGCCTCTGCTAGGCGTACACGGGATAGAGATGCCTCCTGGAGACAGGGCTGCTCGTTGGAATGAGAAGCAAAAGTTGCGGCGTGTTACAGAGACTGATGAAGAGGGTGAAGAACGTCTAGCCAAGCGGCGTGCTCGATATGCAACTCGGCGACAATATGCTTCGCATCTGACTAGGCTTAACCTAAGCTAAGCCTCAGCCATTTTTTTTTCTCTTCTTGCCCGGGATGATTTCGGTGAGTGTGTGCTCGATCTTGATATTGCTTTGCAGCTCGTGCTCAACGAACGTGAGTCCTTTCCTGACCAGGGTGCACAGGCCTCTCCCATCGGGCTGGCCCTTGTGCACTCTGTAGCCGGGCAGGGACGGTGCGTCGGTGAGTGTTTCTTGTAATAGGATCGTCTGGTTTGCGCGCGGCATGTGCGATGTGCTGTTGGATGACTGCCTTCTTCCTTCCGAGGCCGCGACAGTTCCACTGCCACGCTGTTACGGCTGCTGCTGTTGTTGCGTTGGCAGCCATGGTTGCGTTGGTGTGTACGCGGTTCCCTGGTTGGGTGGATGTTGCGCGAAGAGGGGCGCAAACGTCGGGTGGCTCACTATCGGCTGTAGGGTCCTTTCGATGTAGGCGAATCTGTTCGTGTTCTCGACTTGGTAGGTCTCCATTGTTTGTTTCATTGCTGTCACTGCTGCGATGTTCGCCGTGATTAATTGTTCGAGTTTGGTGAACGTCGCTTCGAATTTGGCCTCGGGGTTGTCGATTCGATTGTTCTCTGTTTGCTTGCGCGTGGCCTCGACGGCTCGCTTCTTAGGTGCCGGTTCCTCTACGGCTGTCTCCTGGGTGTTCATGGTTGTTTCGTCGGTCGTGCTTGTGCTTGGCGTAAGTCTCTGTGGAGGCTCGTTGTTGCATAGCAGCAACTTACGGATCTCGGCGATCTCTCTCGTGAGGCTGTTGATGGTCGTGCGCAGCGCCGCGTTCTCTTGTCTTAATGTCTCGTTGGCTTCTCGCATCTTGTTTATATCGTCTTTCTTCGTGGCTTCGGTGATTTTATGCGCGTTCCTTATATTGTTCCCTTTAGCTGCGTCAGCCCAGCTGACTCGCTCACGTGATGGTGACCTTTTCCTACTGAGGCTTCTCTTGCAGCTGCTGTCTATGGAATTTGGCGCGCGGTTCTCTGATGGAGTCCTTGACTTTCCCGCAGCTGGCGGCTTGTCGAGTGGCGGGAAATCGCTCTCCGACAGAAGCTTGCGTTCGGCCTGTCGGCGCTCCCATTGTCGCTTGCGCACTACGTAGGGGATCTTGTATTTCGCCTTGCACGTTCGGTCTCCGGTCGGGTGTTCGTCCCCGCACAGCTTACATTTAGGGGTACAGCGATGGTCTTCTTTGGGGTTGGCGAGTCCGCAGGCCAGGCACGTCTTGATATTGGGGGTCGGGCACACGTCCTTTCGGTGTCCCACTCGGCCGCACTGCTTGCAAACGTCGATCTGTTTCCTGTAGAGGCGGCACGGTATCAGGGTGACTCCGTATCGGACGAAGTCCGGTACCTTGGGTCCCTAGAACACCACGATCGCGGTGGTCGTGCTGCCGATTCTCTTTGCGCCCACTGCTAGCGGGTTTCTCTCGTTGACGATGTTCCTATCTATCTCGTCGGTGCTCGCATCGATGGGGATGCCTCTGATGACGCCCTTTACGGTGTCGTGAGGAGCCGTGCGATATGCGCTGACTTCGTAGGAGTTGTCTTGAATATAGATTTCCTTGATTTTAGCGTACCTAGCCGCGTTGTCTTCGTTCGGTGTACTGAGGACGATGATGTTCTGTTGCGTGTTGGGGCAGATGGTGTCCGCGGCGCTTTCCTCGCTCGTGATCTTGGCCGCGGCGAGTATGGCCGCAGCGACGGTGGTGGTGCCCGTCTTGGCGATGTCCAGTCCCCCTCTGGGTCTGACGACTATCTTGCTCTCTTCCAGTGGCATGGCTGGCATGCGTGCTGCCTTGATGGCCGAGGCTCTGACGTTCTTGTGGAATTTCAAATTCGGGCTTGTTTGACTCCCGCCGGGTCCGTCAGGCTTGCCGCCGTCGGGGGTCCGCTGGCGCAGCCTCGACATGCGTTCCCCCGCGAGCGTCCATCCGGCGTTGTTGTGGTATTCCTCTGGTGATATCTCTTTGCCTTGAACTTGAACGCACATTTGGTTGTCCACGATCATTGTAGACGTAGCGGACGCCTCCCTCGTCGTAACGAACGCCTCCATCTCGGCCGCCGCCGAGGAGTACGGTTGAACTTGAACGCACATTTGGTTGTCCACGATCAATGTAGACGTAGCGGACGCCTCCCTCGTCGTAACGGACGCCTCCATCTCGGCCGCCGCCGAGGAGTGCGGCAGGCGGCGACCGGTGCGACGGTGCTCGGCCTAGCGTCCGCGGGACAAGCTTAGGCCTAGCACTCTTTCACACGGCAGCGGTAGAAAAAGTCAAAAAATTTGGCAAAGAAAAACACACCTCTAGGGTCAGCTGGTATCGGTCGATGCCGCTCGCCTTCACGGACACATTGGTGCAAGGAAAACTTTGTTTCGAGGCAATTAGCACTGCGTAATTGGTTAGCAGTGACAGAGCCGATGTGAACACGTCTGCTCCGGCGGCATGGAGCCAGCGTTCCCCCGCTTTGTGGAGAAATTGCAGACCTGTACTGCACGCTATGGGCCTGCCCGAAAAACAAGGCAATAACCCCCGTCCCTTCCCGAAACCTCCACCAGTGGGAGGCCTCCCTGCTCAACGAAGGCTAAGAGGGCTAGAAACGTTTCGTAAGTAGGGCCACCGTAGCAGCTTTAACCAATAGAATGAAATAGGGAACCGAACCACTGTGTTCATGCTCAGTTTGGTCCATAAAGCTTTTCAATAAAAGTGATAAAATTTTAGTGCCAGGCAAGCATAAGTAGAAATATTGGGCTGGTTTCGGATAACAATTTTAACATGTCAACTACTTTTGAAGTAGTCAACAGGAGTCAAATGGGAAGTAATGTGATAATTAGAAAGAGTAAATAAATCTACTGCGTTTGAGAATGCCACCAGGCGATCTTCAGGAGTCAAATGAGATGTAATGTGATAATTAGAAAGAGTAAATAAATCTACTGCGTTTGAGAATGCCACCATGCGAATTCTTAATCGTCATAATTTAAACTTTTCCATAGAACTGTATACCCTCTTAACCTCTGAGTTCAGCCTCCTAAATTGTGACTTAAACAGTTCTTATATGTTCTTAGCGTGTCCACACTCCGCACAATATGGGCTTCATCAACACATCAGCTGACTGCAATTTACATGCTTTGAAACATCAGGTCACGCATTATGCTGCGTTACATGGTTTCAAGGAGAGTCGCAGGTTGCTTGCAGAAATTCCTGCTGTATCAATGCTTGAAAATCCAGTTATGATGTTTAGGCACCACTTCGCGACCTAGGCAAGCGTAGCGTCAAATAATTTGTTACTGTATCGCAGCCACACGCAATTCTTATTCCATGATTTCTTTGTTATTCTTGCTGTTTATATCGTTGCTTCAGCTTTGTTCACTAGAATACTGGCGTCCATAACGTCCGGCCCTGCATGTCTTACATATTGTGTGGTAGTTATGCATAAGGTCTGTTTTATGAACCACCTGTGGTGCATAAAAGACAGCGCCGAAGGATCTTGGAACATTTTGGGCTGATAAATGCTTTATTTCTCGCACTTTCCTGTCACAGTTCTGATGAATTTGCTCAAATTAACGAGGAAAACAATAATTAAAAAGCAAAAACAAGACAACTGAAACTGAAACAGGGTTTAGACTGAAGTGAGACGTCACGATGTTATAAAGTATGACGTCACGGACACTGTAAAAAAAAAAAACCTTTCCCGTGGGCATCGATTGGCCAAGCTGGCGACTGTAATTGACAGCATCCATCTTTGCTAGTCTGAAATGACTAAAAACGAGCTTAATATCTTTTCTCTCCGCAAACTCAGAGCGCATACCAACGGGCATGTAGCTGTTGACTTTACACACGCATGGTTGCCTGTAGAAATCACCTCGACTGACACCACGGATGATTTAACATTAATTTGCGCCGAAACACATCGCCTCGCGGCTGCTACAGTTGGCACAATGAATGAGAAGACTTCTAAAACCTGTCGTGAAATTCTCAGTATAATGCTTAGAGCTAGGTAAACAACAAAGGCAGAGTTGACCCTCAACATGCTCGGACATCGTGGTGCTCAGAGGCGCTTCTGTTTCACACCTCCATTGCAGTGCAGCCGCTGCGGTTGTGATCATCTATTCGTCCTATCTGACTGTAGCAACTTTCTTCACGGAAGTCATGCTTCATTTCATTCGGGAATACACTGTTATGTCCAACATTCTGGCACAAAACATTTGAAATTGAGAAACTGTAAGGTACTGGTATAGAAATATTACACGTAAAGGTGCATTCTTCCGGTATGTTGCAAAAGGTTTCTTTTATGCGAAGCATATTAACGTAGGTTTCGGGCCTTCGCGCGACGCCCGGCGGTGGCCACCATTGACCTTGAAGTGAGATCACATGATGTGACGTCATGTGATGACGTCACACCGGCTGCAGATGGGGCCTCATATCGCGCCGTCGGACGTCGCCCGGCGGAGGCCTCCACGCTTCGGTTCGCGCCGTCGCGCGCGACGCGGCGGCGGCGCCACCATCGCTGCATCACGTGATATGTGACGTCACGCCAGGGATGAAGCGGCGCGCCCCGCCGTCGCGTGAGTCTCTGTGCCCGCAACCGCTCCAGCGTCTTTGCGCCGGGCGTGTATGCGGTCAAGATGCCTCCAAACGCTAAGGACGTTAATAATAAGAATGCAAAACGAAGGCTGCTGCGCATCCACTGGGCTTAACCTTGATAAGCCTCCAACTTTTATAGTGTTTCCATCGCTCGCGTCGAGCAGTTACTATTGCCTTAAAAGAACAATAACTGAGTGGAACCAGGTTCCTTTTCTGCACTGTTAAGCACTGAGAGCATTGTCAGTTTTTTATAACGACTTTTGTATGCTATACTTCCTGTTCTGCCGAGACATTGTGTTCAATTTGCCTATTTTTTTTTGTTCTAATCATGCATGTGTTGTCTTTGTTTTGTTTATCTTTTAGTTTGTGTGCTAAATGTTACTTTGTCTTGTATCTCACTGTATTACCTCTCTGGCCTGGGCCTACTAAGGCTGGCAGTATTGAATAAATAAAAATAAATAAATAATGGGGAACGCTTTTGACGATAGCAGTGACGTTAATCACAAAAAAAACTCAAGCCTGCTGACGGGAGATATGCGGACGTATTGTTGAGTGAAATCTTACAATGTATGAAAAAAATGCGCTCATAAACTGTTTCTCATTCAAAAATGCTTTTTTCCAGAATTGTTGGGTATGTACCAGCCGCATTCAATCTACTTTGGGCTTTGTTGCGTGTTACTTTTCGCCAAGCGAGGAGTGGTGTGCGTGGTCTTTCAGTTTTGTTGCAATAACCACCCTAACGGTTGCCAGCATAATGGGTACAGAATCCGACTGATATGCGACAGGTTCGGGCTTCAATCCGCAACGCCACCGGAACACTTCGGTTTTTCGATAGCTGCTATTTTTCTTCCGGTTTCTTAAGCTTTTCTAGGGTGGAATGCTTGTGAAAAAAAAAGGATCTTTTACACTACACCGTGCGCACCAAAAACTTTAACCGCATTCACTGTTCGGCGAAGCTGCCCTAGGGCAGTTAAAACGAAACAATGGCAAACCAATGGTTTGCCATGGATTGCCTGCGAAAACACCCTTATCGTAAAGAAGCTCGCTACATAGAGCTGCCATCGGGCTCTCAGTTGGTCACTGGAGAAAGACTTTCTTTCAACTGCAAGTTCATCTGCTCTGTGGTTTCTTACTTTTCTTGTACGGTAAGTAGTTTGGTTCTATAAGCTAAGCTTATGATTCGCTCTCGTTCCAGAGTGAAAACATCGCAGCCCCCCAGCTCCCATTTTTCTTCCTTGGGGGGCGAGAGGGTGGGGAGGGGGGAGCGTTCTGTGCCTCGTAGCGCTAACCCGGAGTTTTCAACCTGGACTTAAATGTAGCCTGCAAGCGGACATGGAAGAAGCAGTCGTTTGACGGCGATACAAAAATAGTTGACGAGGCTCCAGGCCACGAATAGGCTCGACCATATGCGAATAGAAGGAGGCACTCATATAGAGAAATTAATGTAGACCGGTCAGAAACAAATTTAAGATGCAGTACATTGTTGTACATAAAAAATTTAAAAATAAGCCCATTAGTATACGATATAGAAGGCCATACAAGCAAGGACAACGGTGGCAAAGGAGAGATCAGCATAATAGAAACATGCACATGCAATTCAACTCTCTTTGTTTCTTGCGACGCATTATGGCACGGGAATATCACTAAGTATGCAGATCAAGATATCTCCTGTGACTGCACTGTTCTGCTTTTGTTTTTTCCTATACTGCGATGCGCCCCTCCTTGGTGTTCGATGCAGTGGTAGCCGGCGTTTTGAGCGTTCGCTTCTTATGCAGGACATGTTCAATTTGGTGCCCAGTGCTCCGAGTACTTGCCGCTTCCCGACTTGGTGCAAGCTTTCCCCTGGCCTGGTGATCGGCTTCCTTGTGGTGAAATGTTTGGAAAACGTTTCTTTACCGCATCTCAAGTTAGGCTATGAGGGACGCTGTAGTGAAGGGGTCCGGAAATTTCACCCCAGGTGGTCGAAATTTCCGGAGCCCTTCACTACAGCGTCCCTCATAGCCTCAGCCACTTTGGGACGTTAAACCCCATAAACCAAAGCAAACCTGATCAACAACCGTTAGCCGTGCACGATCATTGGCCATGCTGCCCACGCGTGATTAAAATGAAATCATCCTTATCATCATAAAGATGGTCAGGGACATCATCATCATCATCATCATCAGCCTGACTACGCCCACTGCAGGGAAAAGGCCTCTCCCAAGTCTCTCCAATTAACCCTGTCCTTTGCCAGCTGCGGCCACTGTATCCCCGCAAACTTCTTAATCTCATCCGCCCACCTAACCTTCTGCCGCCCCCTGCTACGTTTTCTTTCTCTTGAAATCCACTCCGTTACCCTTAAGGACCAGTGGTTATCTTGCCTCCGCATTTCATGCCCTGCCCGAGCCCATTTTTTCCTCTTGATTTCAACTAGGACGTCATTAACCCGCGTTTGTTTCCTCACCCACTCTGTCCACTTCCGATCTCTTAACGTTACACCTATCATTTTTCTGTCCATCGCTCGCAGCGTTGTCCTTAACTTAAGCTGAACCCTCTTTGTTAGCCTCCATAGTGACATCACTATGTTTTAAATGCATAAGGAAATGATAAGTGCTGAGTCGCACATGTTTCTTTGACACACAGCGACGCAACATCTGGCTTCTACTAAGCAAGACCTCTGCGGAGTCATTCAATAGCTTGCCACGCCTCTTCCATGTTTGACAGGAGACGTCCTTGAAGCCAAAGCCGCATCAATATTTTTTTCTCCCGTACGAGTGTCCGTGGGCACGTGTGCGTATTTTCAAACTCTGCATAACCCTTCCCCTACGACTCGGAAAGCTTGCCCATCGTCCGGCGCAATTAATTCCGCTATTTGCGAATCACTTGTGGGGCTGTACGCGGCGGTTGCTGCTTGTCCTTCATTACGTGTGTGTATGTAAAACGACGCCTGGAGCGTTCATATGCGGAACCTGGATGATGGGAGCTGTAAATAACTTCCTACAGTTAGTAACTTTATTCTTTCATTGACGTGAGCAAACATATAGTCACGGTATCGCTTTCTATGTCTTCAAATCGTGGGGGCTGAGCCGTTGGGTTGCGTGTGGTAATACTTGGTCTCGCCTCGTACCTATCGCCACCACAAAATAGGAGTGCATTATACTTGTTGTTAATTTCCTGGCTCCGAAGGTCGTGAATTAATCGGACATAGTGCTTACCTGAAGTGCCGAGTCGGCTGATGCCTTATTGAAATTGTCCTTTCAGAAACACGAATAAAGGAAATAAAATTTGACGAAGTTCGCTCCAGCTGTGCTATATGAATAAAAAGATTAACAATAGCTCGGAAAGAATATCATGGGAAATATTTCGTAGAAACCAAATGGAAGGACGAGGTTCTTGCTAAGCCAGAAAAAGCAACTTTAATATTTAAAAAATATTAGGTTTAAAGATAAAAAAAAACACCAGCACCGTCTGAATACTGAGCTCCTGGCTTGCAGAAACGAAAAAATACCTCGAGGAAACCAACACATGATAGCCCAAAAAAGAAAAGCTGTTGCCACAGAAAAGAAAAAAGAGTAACTAATGCTGGAAAAATAAAAGAACGAAAGAATGAACAATAGCTGTCTCCTCAGTGATGTAGAATACTCTCCTAAAGAAACAGGGTTGGCGGTTATTTTGTGTATTTCCTCCACCGCTATGTACTCCAACGTCTTTGGGTGTTATTTTATATTATCTAAATAACTAACTGAAATAAAATAGAAATAAAATCAAATGTTTCGATCAGGTCAACAGGCTCCGGCACACTGGTTTTTTTAAAATTAAACAAAACGCTAAAAAATACCTACGACATTCATTTAAACCCTGTCCTCTTATTAGAACGGCGGTAGAGATTGCGTGCAGAAAAACGATAAGGCACCGCACTCGTGTTTTACAATTTGAGGAGAAGGAAGCATTTACTTTATCTTAGCATAAATTAAATATGTGAATTGATGATGATGTCTAGAACCTATAAACAAAATGACCAATGAAGAAAAAACTATATTGCAACAATTCAGTACTCAAAAAACGCGCGAGTGTCACGCCAAAACTAATTGCTGTGAAATAAAAAAAAAATCTAGGAGTTGGCAATTAGCTAGATTTTTATATTGAGGATATATGCCCACAAAAATATGAGAAAAAAATGTTTTTTTTTGTACGAAACGCCATAGCAGAGAGAGAGAGAGAAAAATGGACGGGAAGGCAGGGAGGTTAACCAGGCGATGCCCAGCAGGCTACCCTACACTTGGGGAGGGGAACAAAGAAAAAAGAGTGGCAACGAAATGAGTTTTTCAAGTGTCCATTGACCACTATGTCAAGGGGCAGAGGGTGCGCACTAAAAACTTAAAGATTATAGACGGGAATACAACCTCGAGTCACAACGCCATAGCAAGTGTTCAGAAAACACTGCAGCTTCGTTACTTTGTTGTTGAATTATCCGCATTTTGTCCTTCTAATTGTGGGCGAACTAGGCGTATGCACTACATGAAGGGACTGTGGGAAGTGCTTGCTTTCCATGCAGACCAGCGCCACATTTCCTATTGAGCTGAGGCATTCTGGCGGCACTAAACACACCTTTTTGTGCTTTTGTTTCCTGATCTTAACGGAATCTCTGAAACCAGAGTAGAATTCAGTTTGAAGCAGTTCCACCAAGATCTTCCACGCAGGGGTTTGCATCCACACTTGCCAGGATAGGAGTTTATGAATCGACCGCTGGAGAGGAAAATAACTAATATTTTTTTGGTACGTTTCCACAATAATAGCACGCTAAAAGCTTCACCAAATATAGAAGAGCGAAGATGAGAAGTCTTTTTCCTTGGATGGCAACTTTGCAAGCGATAACCGCCCTGTGGTTTGCACTCAAGGGCAAATTTTTTTTCTTATGAGAAGCATCACCGAGAGAGGATGATTCCTCAGTGCTTAGCGACGCAGTCCAGATTTTGCTATTCTGTGTCATAGTTAGGGAGAGACTCAAAGTTACGCATCCGCAATACAATCGTCCTGAAATTCAGCGTTCTTGGTTCTTTAGGCAACGAGACTTTCGTGTAATGCATCCAAGGATCCAAGTCTTTATTTGAGGTTGAAATAAACGAGCTTTAAGACCTCTACGCCTGCAACCAAGAATGGCGTCTCGTTAGGAAACTATCAGTGTCTCTAATCTACAGGAAATTAACTACAGCTAAATGTGTAACTTTTCAGCCACGCCGAGCTGGCATATTTTCGCTCAGCGAGCTCTGACCAAGTATTGTGTGCTGCATGTCACACTCAACGCGCGATTACAGGCTGTGCCAAAAGTGACCCAACCAAATGGTTCGTTTCTGAATTGAATTTTCTGGCTACTTATGCATAACCCGCGTTCCAAATCTGTTTACGTCGAGTGGATTTCTCGCCTTCACTGCTGCAAAACTTGTAGCTTACACGTACGCTACAAATGCCTCACTACATGTCTTAGAATGACTTACAAGAAAGCGGCTCTTTACTTTTGACCAGGTCTGCACATCCCTAACGTCTCTAGCTCATCAGATGTTGCTAAAAAGTGAACTGATCTTCCGACTGAAATGATACGAATGCTTCGAGATGAATTGCGCTCAGAACACTTGGAGTAAGCTTTAATGAACCCTTATCCTGGGACATCCACATTGATGAATAAAAAGTGAAGCTCTCAAAAGCGTGAGGAGTTATTAACAAGTTTAGGCACCTGTTGCCGCAGAATATTTAAGCTACAAATCTGTAATTCAACTTTAAACTGTCATGTAACCTACGCCCACATAGCTTGCGACACCCCAACATACAGCAATGCAAATCAGAACCAGATGTTGCAAAAAAAGCCATTCTATATATAAGCAACCCTGCATATGAGTATGCGGCTACACAGCTAACAAATTTATGCCAGCAAAACAATTGTATGAATATGTGTTGTACTACAGTGCCATTAGGAAACTAAGACGTAGCACAAAAACAGACTACTGAGTCACATTCCGCTGTTGTACATTCCTACCGGTCGAATGAGTAATTGTCAACGAAGAACTCAACATCACTTGCGCTACACTGTGAATAAAATACTTTCCGCAAACATTGGCCTCAGTTTCCTTTCAGCCAAAACATGGAAAGTGCGCCGCCTTGCATAGATGTCGCTCTACTGCGTTACTTCTTAGCTACTTCCTTCCTTCTTGTATTTTTATCCCTTGGCGCGGTTTGCCTCTTTATCGCCTATTTTTGCAAATTTTTGTGTATGCAACCAAAGCGTTATTTTTTGAATATATACGCTCCACGGGTGAGTGTCTGCATAGAATGTAGTTTATTACATCACATCCTTTGATTGTTCCGTATGCTTGAATTGTTCATTCTTATCCATTTTCTCGGACTACTGCAGTTCTGTGCAGTGTAAAAAATGCGAGGGTGCTGCCGCCGCCACTGATGTCTTTAACGGGGCCATGGTAATCGTGATGTCAATAACTTCGCTAGATTTTTTGACGTGCCCCAGTATCGAAAAAAAGGCATCAATTAAATTTTAAATGGAATAATGACAAAGATATTGCATCCCCACGCATGAAAACATCTGCTACTGGTACTTTTGCTTCTTTGCTGCGAAGAACGGTGGTCGTTCTGCGGTACCTGCGGCCATTCTCTAGCTACTCACCTGCGCTTTCTCCTAACCAAGTAAGAAGTTTATTGGCGAGACAGGCTCCAAGCCGCACTTTTTTCGCAATATCAGCATGAAAACAGATGGTTGAAATGCAGTCGAACTGAGTCAATCAAATGACCTTTCTTAATTTATCAAGGTCATGTACAAAGACTTTAGTTAGCGCACAGTTTCATTACCTGATCTATGCAATGAATATGACCTATTACCGGATAGGCTCTCCGAATACAAGCCTTTTCTCAGGGCTGACTTACTTCCGCTAGTGGCAGAATATGAAGAACGTTTCTTTTATAAAACGTATTCATGTAGGTGGATACGGTGGCCGCCGCTGGCAAAGGGCAGAGTTAATTGCTGAGACATGGGAGAGGCATTTGCCCTGCAGTGGGCGTAGTTCGGCTGATGATGATGATAATGATTTGCGTAGACGCACTACCTTGCGTTCAAAGGACATAAACACGAAATGCGCATCTCCTCGTGTGGCAACCCGTTTCATACGATGTGTCCCTTGGGCTGAAAGAGTGCCCTGCTACTAATTCAAGGCTGACCCCTCCCGGAGCTTGCGACACTCCCTTGCAATTCTTTTGATGCGGTGGCAGCAGCTAGGCCTTCGCCTTTTGTGCTGTTGGCTGAAGTTCGCGAGACATGCATCGTAGCCACGGTAGCAGCGATTGAAAAGACGCGTTTTGTCTTACTTCCTGGTAACTCTCCTCTCTAAGGAGTCAGACTGGCGAGACGTCCGACAGCCTTGGTACAAGCCACGCCCCCCCTCGGTGTTTGTATAAGCCGCCGTGTACATCGCCTTTTAAACAGAGAAGCACTAAGCGTGCAAAGGATTACGAGGAAGATATTTGCGCAAGCTGGAGTCACGGTCATCGGAAAGCCGTCGCGTCTGCTTGTGTAGCACCAGACCCGCAGATAGTGAGGCTTGGAAATCTGCGTGGTCGCGTCAGTCATGAAGTCACTGTGGTTCGTCGCAGTCGGCGCTGTGTGCTGCCTGGCCCTCTCCAGGGCTGAAGAGAAGACCGGTGAGTCTCTGCTTCGAGAACGGCTGCAAGGAAGCAGTTTACTTTATTGACTTCAGTTCGGCTAATACATCATAATTGCTCATTAGAGACCAAAAAAAAAATAACATGGAAGGCACTGGTAAACAATAGTTGTAAAGAGGTATTAAAGGAACACTGGGGACTAACTTAATTCGACCCGCATCGAAAGATTACGGCGTTATGATTGCAAAGCGGCTATCGCTAACTGAAAACGGAGACTTTATGCCTGGTTAACAGGCGCTAAAGAGACGACGACGGCAGAGAAGAAGACGACAACAAGGGCTTGTGTTGTGTTGTCGTCTTCTTCTCAGCCATCTTCGTCTTTTTCGCACTCGTTAACTGTGAATACGCACTAACTAGCCCAACTTCTCATGGAGATTTTATAATCTGGAAAATACCAAAAAATCGCATGCCGGTATTGGCATCGCCGTCACTTTTCGTAAACAAACTGCAGTGACCTCAAGACAGTTTTTAGCTCCCGAATCCCTGAGGCTAGTCTAAGCCGTCATTAACTTCTAAATGCTCATCATGGAGTCTCTCGTCGTTTTGACGTTGCGAGTTTGAACCGAGGAGTAGGAACAACATATTATGCGCTTAAATGTTGCTTTGTGAGCCATAAATGCGTGTTTTGCTGGCAAACGAACATCATCCTAGTACCACGAAAAAAGTGTCCTAGAATGTATCGTTACCAAGAGCGAAAATTGGATGTTGTTCTTAGTTTCCCTGGAAACGTATAACGCAGCAATACGGAGTATTGAATTAGAATAAGGCGCAACATTGACAACATCAAGAACGAGGCGACAACGATAAACACTATTTGCGACCTTAAACTGGCCCCATCAAAGCACGCATAGTTATAACCACAGAGACACGCCCAAATAGGCGCTCACAGAACTCTTTTTTTCTGCTTCTTCATTCGCAAGTAGCTGTATGGAACCAGTTATCGCCGCGCCACCTTATGACGTTTTTTTTTTCAAGTAATCAAACTGGGTGGTTCGGTTGCGTTCAAGTTTATCGAAGCATCGCATATGCATAAGTGCCTGGTCTTTATTTTGTGTGAGAGATAACACCATTTCTTGGTAGGAAACACACGATAAGGCGGTCCGGCGACAGGTGCTTGCATAGGAGTAATGGTAAAAAAAGAAAAAAAAAAGGAAGTGACTTAGGTATCTGTTCTGGCGTGTCTCTGTAGCTAGGAACATGTCCAACATTCTTGAACAAAAATTTTGACTATCGGAAAATTGTACGGTACTGTTATGGAAATATTGAAGGTAATGGTCCATTCTTCCGAGGTGTAGCACAGTCTTTTCTTTTTAAGTGTTTTAAGACTTCCATAGAAAACCAATGGGGAAAGCTTCTGACGATAACAAAAACGTTAATAGCAAAAAAAATGCAAGCTTGCCGATGTGAGATATGCGGACATATTTATTGTTATAGTGAAATCTTACAATATGTAAAAAACTGCGTTCATAAACTCTTTGAAGTTCAAAGATGTTTTTGTCCAGAATAGTTGAGTATGGAATGCTTCGGTGGGGCATCAATTGGCCCGGCCACGTACAGCCGCGGACATAAGCAAAATGAGCACGCGATTCCGTTCTAAATGCAATCAAGCCTTCCCTATCATAGATGATGAAATGTTGTTTGGTCATGATAAAGCGTACTGGAGTACCCCGCCTTCATAAAAACGCCGTAGCTGGCAATTTAAATTAGACAACGCGTGAAAGAATTTTAGAAGGCATTAGCATGCTTTGTTTACTTTTGTCCTCATCTGTACCTTACAAAAGAGTGTGTTGTCTGATACATTTCGCATGTGGCCATATGCTGACAACGTCCATACGCAACAATTCTGGTCAAAAGCATTTCTGAACGGGAGAAAGTTTATGAGCGCAAGTTTTTCATATATTGTAAGATTTCACTTAAAAAGCCAATACAATGCAGATCTCCATCAGCAGGCTTGAATTTTTTTTTTTGCTCTCGACCTTTTTTCTGTAGTCAAAAGCGTTCTTCATCGGCCTTTTATGGCAGTCTTTACTGCTAGATGCGAGTGATGGAAACATTAGAAAAGAAAGATTTTGCTACACATCGAAATAATGAACTATTACCTTCAATGTTCCTGTACCTTACAGTTTTCTGATATTCAAAACTTTCGTCCTCAGCTCTAAAGGTCAAGGTCCAAGGTCAAGGTCCAAGGTCAAGGCCAAAGGTTCAAGTCAAGTGACCGCTCTTCATCGCTCACGTTGTTGCTGGTCATTAGCTATGACCATACCGAACAGGCATATCGTTGCTATGCGCAGCAAGACACATAGTCATGCATTGTTAGTCGTCAGGATGTGTGCTTGATTTGACCTTGGTCATGGTTCAAGGTCAAACGCGCAAAGCCAGGCTAAGCTCTGAGTTGTACCTCGAGTACTAGAGCTATCACTGTAAAAACATTTTCTGCTGCACACCATATCAACGCCAGTTCAGAAACCCCGCGAGTCTAGGTGAATTTAAATGGTCTTATCGATTTGTTTCTTAGGTGAAACGAGTCGAGTTAAACACTAAGTTAAAGCTTAACATATGTCCCTTCCACCAAACAGCACAGGACTTTTGACAACGGTTTTATGAAGCAAAAAAAAAAAATATTATCCGGACACACGAAAAACGGTATGCACAGCGGATGAAAAAGATAAATTAGCACTGATTACCGATGAATGCGTGTGAATTTTGCTACGAGGATGACTTCGTAATCGTCTTCGTCTACTCCTTTAGAGATATCCTAGAACACATGGATAAACCATTCTGCAGCCGTATGGCTGTGCCTGGGGGGATGCCAATGAGCATTTACTCCCTTATTACAAATCTACTCTACCTTCGGGGATCCTTCTAAAGCATTTGATCTTTTACTTAAAGCGGCGATGCACGGTAACCACGGTTATAAAGACACTGGTAGGCTTTACTTTTTTTTAGCGGAGCTCTGGCAGTGCGGACGGTAAAGTGGCAGAACATATGCCGAGGGATGGGCAGAATGCACTTAAGCATTGAAATAGACATGAAAGTGCTGTGCGCCTGCAGACTGTACCAGCGTCCCAATTTCAAGCACAGATGTGGAGCGTATTGAAGAAAAAAATACACAATAAAGCACAAACAGCACACAAGCAGCGGTGCTCGAACAGCGGTATGCAAGAGGTGCGCAAAGAAAACAAGATGTGCAAAGATATACAAAACGTAAACAAAAATTGGAGGTGACACTATGAGGCAATAGCGTAAGTGAGTTAATGGCCATATATGCAGAATTCGTCATTCTAAACTTTACATTCATATGTCCCTGGGAGTCCTCATACCGGTCCTTGCGCAGTGGTGCAGAGGTTAAGGAATGCGTTACTGCCCTGCGATGGCAGGTGTTGCTACCGGCTGGACTTGTGCAACACATGCTGCTCTTCCCAAGCAACCTCTCGCTGTAAACCATTAATTTAACTGGCACCTGCCAGGGTGGTTAGGTCACGTGGTTAAGTCACGCATCCTAAGTCACGTGACCTAAGATGCGCATCTAGGTTGCTTCTTTTCGGGTGGCTGCCTGCGCCGCCCTATTCATCGCTCACAACGCTGATAACTCCAGGGTCAACATCGCCAGCGTCGATACGCCGACATCGACTAAGCCGACGCGGACAATTCCGACGCTGATGCCCGCTTTTCTGCGCAAGAGGGCCTTTTAATGCTATAGGACTAAAACACACACGTAAGATACACAATATAAACAGGAAAGATACACAGCTCCGTGGGGCTAAACTGCATTCCTTTCTTTCCAGGCGACCAGCCCGAGTCCCCGAAGAAGAAAGACTGCGGCGCCCACGAGGAGTACCGGGAGTGTCAGAGCAGCAGCTGCGCAGAACTGCGTTGCGGGGAAGTGCGCGACCCGCTCGGTCCGTGCACGGCCGACTGCCGGAGCGACTGCTTCTGCGCGCAGGGCTTCTTCCGGCACCCGGACGGCACGTGTGTCGCCCAGGAACAGTGCCCTAAAGGTGAACTGCTCTGCGGCCAACCACGACCCACACAGGAGGGATGAGCGAATGGGAACTACGGAAGGGAAAGCCTTGCGCGTATTATTAACAATCGGGAAGAGAGAACAGTGGGTCATGAAGAAACGCTAGTTAACGATGCCCTAGGTTAAATCAAGAAAAGGGGATTGGCTTGGGAATGACATCTAATGTGAAAGGAAGATAACTAACTATCTATAGGGGTTAGCCGTATGAATCACAAGAGAGGGTAAGTGTAGTCGGGTTCGGAAGAGTCAAGTGGGCGGTTGAGATTACGAAGTTTGCTGGGATACGGTGACCGGATCTGGCACAGGACAGAATTAAATGTAGGTCGGTGAGAGAGGCCTTTGTCCTGCAGTTTGCGTAGTTGCAGTTGGATAATGACGGTGAATGACTGTGCGATTGAAAAGCTTTACTTCGTATTCGAAACGAATAAAAGTATGCCAGGCGAAAAACTACAAGGCGGTATCCAGCAATTTTCAGGAACCTTCCGATGCGGGCCCAATAATTTATAGAACATTAGAAAAACAACAAAAGGTATGTGTACTGATGCTATCAGAATTAGAACAGCATAATATTTCGAGACCGCTTGTAGCACTTCCGAATGCGTGCATATACAAATCAAGCAATGCAGTAATACAAGGTTTGAAGGCCTGTAATTAGCAGGAGACGACTCACAGCGAAAGAACAAGATTAATCCAAGTCATGATAAAATGTGCTTTAAAACGCTTGTGATTGGGTGGTTGATGACCGGATCTCTTCACTGGCTGCCATTGGCTACGATATGCAGCCAATGATGAGGTGCATCGCATCGCTTTGTCAACAGCAGGCGACCAGACATTATCACTGGCTGTCAATGCGTGCGATGTGCAACCAAGGGTGAGGTCCGGCCGCCAAGCACCTAATGGGCAGGGTCGCTTACCACGGACGCTTGAAAGCTGCGGGTATATCTTAGTGACTAATGGCAGAGGCCTCGATGGACGGGAAATAGATAATGTAAAACGCACAGCTTATAAAATACGGTCTTTGGCCTCCAGTTGTTCATCCTGGAATGGCTTTGAAGCCTGCCATATGTTTTTAAAGGTGGATGTGCTCCGACTGTTTCTTGCAGGCACAGCTTTTGTTTCATACTAGGCGGCTGGTAAGAAAGGTTTGTCTGGTGACCCTACCTCAACATTTATCCACAGTATAAGGGGCCACTGAAATGAAACAGAGGAAGTGTCCGGCGAAGCGCCTTTGCACGCACGCTTTTGCCGAGGTATTAACGGCTAGACATATTGGAATGGTTATGTGTTCATGGTCGATAGTACCGCCACTTGGTCTTATCATTTTGTGACGTGACAAGCGACCAGATTTTTCTTTCATGGTTGTAGGCACACGCAGCTACTTCTGAGATAGTCGGGGCGGTCGTTCATACTTTCCATGCCTTATCTCGAATGTTGTCTGTGAACTTAAGTTTGAGCGCGGTTGAGAGCGGCGGTGGTTCAGACATTGGTTTGGTTTTAATGGTATTATTGGGGCTTAATGTCCCAAAGCAACTCAGGCTCTGAGGGATACCGTAGTGAAGGGCTCCGGATAATACCGACCTCCTGCGTTCTTTAACGTGCACTGACATCGCACAGTACACAGGCCTCTAGAATTTCGCCTCCATCGAAATTCGACCACCGCGGCAGGGATCGAACCCACATCTTTCGGGTCAGCAGCCGGGCACCATAACCACTGAGCCATATTCTGACATTCGGAGACTGCTAAGCGCAGTTTCCGCTAAAGCCGCTACCGAGTTTCTTCACTCCTTGTGGGCACACGACTGCCCAATAAACTGTTTGTAAGCCTATGGCTGCTTCCCTTCCTATTGGACCATCGTAACAACTAAGTGACATTATGAAGCACTTCCGTCCACCGCGTGAGCATGAGCATGACTACCGCGTGATTGTGTAAGGTAAGCTGACGGAACGAGTGAATGCACGACTAGGCGTGGGTTTGTCTCCAGTATATTTGCCCTTTCCGAGATAGCACCGTTGCGTGTTCTATTTACATTAAAAAAAAGTTGTTATAGGTGATGTTCCTTCAAAGAGAAATGATTTCACACTTGGGGAAATCTAAAGGCAAACGTATTCATTATCTTGCCTCCTGGCGGCGCATATAGCATATAACATTGAGTGAAATAAGGGTTCAACGAAACTGTATAAGGCTGGCATATACGCCTTTCGCCAAAGGTACAGAGCCCAAGGAATTTGCTTCTTGGTCATTCTACGGGTCTTGCTATGCATCGCCAGCATTCCAAAATTTTTAACCTGAGAGAAACTCTCGTCCTTACCTCTCTAAAATTAGGACTTCCATGGATGCTGCAAGAGAACCACTGCACGGCTTAGATGCCGCATACATGACCTTCTGATAAAGCCCTGAAAAAACGATGTATCAATACGTAAAAGTGAATCCACTGTTGCAAGCAGGAGAGAATTAATGTCATACTGCGTTGTCACGTGGTCTTAGTAGACTTTTGGCTACGTGGTCTTAGAAGGGAGGGCGGGGGTTTGTGTGTACAGCTTTTTACTTCTGACGAAGGTTGTATATGCATATGAATGAAGCTCCAGCAATTTTCATGGTAGTGACCAACTGCAAGCAAGAGTGGACTAACGTCATACTGATGATACCATTCAGTCTAACATTTAAACCATGGCATCTTCGCGAGTGAACGTTCAAATAAAAATTTGCAGAGCTTTAAGGAAATCCAGCAAGAAAAGGGGTGCGGTATTCAATGTAAGCTCCTGGGCGACCAAATGCACGCAGATGGCGACGCGGTGGTGTTCAAGTTCCCGCCCGATCCCCAGCCTTGCGCCGCCAACGAGGTGTGGAAGGAGTGTGTGGGCAGCAGCTGTGCCGAGACGACCTGCAAGAAGCGCACAATCGGACCGGGCTGCACGTATGACTGCCGCTACGGCTGCTATTGCGCCGACGGGTTCTACCGAAACGACGCGGGCAACTGCGTTACGCTGGACCAGTGCCCGCCCGAAGAGGAACCTGTGGGTACGTCTCGATGATGATGATTTGAATTTAATGGTGCGTAGACAGCTTTGCCACAGGTCACCACGGCTTACATGTTTGGTGTGCTTGAGGTGGGATCAGATGCACATTTTGCCAAGCCCTTCAGTTCAGTCAAGAGGAGGACAAGGCCAGTGGAAAATTTGAGTGTGCAGTGCTGAATAAAAAAGATTAACACAAGTGACCGAGGACCTGAGCAGCGGAGGAAAAGGCCATCGCCGTCTGGAAGATGTTAAGTAACGAGCATTAACTATGCCGGCATTTCGTTCCCTGATTCCTTACTCACATAGTTCCACCTCTATCCACTATATTGAACCGTGACGTCATCAGTGGCATGCGAAAGGTGGTTGTTTCTGCAATGTTATTGTAGATGGCGCTACAAGTGTCATTGCGAGATGTGCTGTTTTCTAGCTGCCGCCACAGGTGGCGCTGTGATCTCAGGGTGGTAGCAGACCCCACGGAATCTCGAAAAGGGGCGGGTAAGAGCTAACGCTCTTGAAAGAAAAAATAATAATATTAATGCTACAGCGTTAAAGGTCTGGTGACGCAGAAAATCAGGCGTCGGCGTTGTGAGAGACCTGTCACTTGCCAGTATCCTGCTACTTGTCGGTGCGACAAAAAAGCAAGGTCGTTAACTTTAGGAGGAGAAAGGTGCAGTGGAGTCCGTACATATGGCGCACGCAACTATCTTGCTGAACTGCGAACAAACAAAAGCAGAACTGAGCGCAAGCCGACATGTGCAGATGCGGACATGAGTAAATGGCGCGTACTGCTCTGTTCTATAGCTGCGAATACACGTTTCTTATTAGAAAGGAAGAACCATGGTGTATTCGTTGGAAACCGCACCAGCTATGAATACCAGCCTGGATGTGTCATGTCTCTCTCTCTGCATTACACATTGGGTAATTAGGGTTCGAATGCTATAGTGCACTTAGCTTATTTTTGCCCCCACCTATACAAAACAGAGGAAGTGTCAAGGCAACGCATATGCCACAAAAGGAAAAAGAAAAGAAGTGCCTTTATCACTTCTGCCATTCGTTGAGAAATGCGAAACGTTTCTGACTTTCCAAAGCATATTTTGCCTTGCCGAAACACTGTAATGCGGTCCAACCAGATAACATTGAATATAGCAGGTAGTTGCGAATGTGAAAGTTCCTGCACTACGAGAACAGCGTAAACGCTTGACCAGGAAGAATTCGCCGATACGGACCTGGCAGCCTGCAGAATTTCTTCACGACTAACATCTTGTTCAACAGCCAGAAACTTGGAAATGTCCCCTACGTGCCCACAAATCGCAGTTATGCCGCAGACAACCTCCGGTTCAAACTCCCTCACAACTATCTTTCTGTTTGAGACAACAATCGATTCCACAAGCCCCGAACTCACTCGCATCCCCTCAGAAAGCTTGCCTCCCCCTTGTTCTTTTTCAGGCACCATCTTCCTCCATCGCGATTTCATGTACGTGTCGGTGGTGTCCACCTGCAAAATACTCTGCTTTCGCGCACTATTTCGTGCTTCGCAATGCTAAACCAGTTGCCATTTTTTTTATGCCGCCGTTATTTCTTCATTGTTGCTTGTTTTTTATCGACATTGATTGCGCAAATTGTAGATTTTAGTTTCATACTGCTGTCCTCAAGATATGTAAATGTAAGAATAAAGAAATATCCATTGATAGAAAGAAGATGTTGCAGGATGATTTCAACTTGAACGCGGCTCTATCATTATAAAAGCTTAATAAATTTTACTGAAAGCAAAATATGCAGATTAAACGCTAGCCTTCAGAATCTCGCCGTGTTTTCTTCTTGATATGCAGTATGGAGTCTGGCCGGCTAATTGGTTCGATAACAAACTTCCTTTGCAGGCGTTCAAACCTAATTGTCTTCTGCCTGGAGCAGGCCAACGCCTCCTACTGTTTTCTTGAAGGCACGTCTGGCTTGAGACCTCGCACTAAAGCAGGAAGGCCACAGCTCGCCGCTAGATTGTAAGAAGGGCATGCTTCCTGAGTGAACGACACATTTTGTAAGGGGCTAGAGAAATCACCTAAAGGCAGTACTCCGACGCAACGCCTTGCTGCATGAGATCTTGCCAGGGTACAGTGTACTTCCGTTGCGAGCAATTACGATGCCAGAAACTATGCGAAGGAGAGATTAGAAAGTTCTTTCTTTTTTCCGCTGGAGACTCAGTTCCTTCAGTGGTGCCTTCGAGAGTTAAAAAGGCGTGACCTTCAAGCGAGACACGCCACTTGCCTCCAGAAGTTTGAGACAGCTAGGGCAGTGAAGACAGGTTTAAACAATGAAGTGCCTTCTCGTACTGCTGGCCGTAGCGGCTACTGCCTGCGCCGCCTACCCGGGTGAGAAACGTTCGAGTTCTATGAGCAGTGCGGCTTTCATGCGAGTACACTTAAGAGGATGCAAGCGAGGATGCATGAGTGTGTTGGTTTAAGGGAACTCCTATCGCGTTTCTGCGCACGCTTTACGGCTTCAGGTCGTAAGAAGGGCGGGTTACACTTACTGTTCAAGCGATGTACCGACTTGAACTATTTATTTGAGCAACGTAGTGCACTGAATACAACAGGGGACTCGCATGCGTAGTGATTTGTTTTTGTCGCGACAGTGTGCCTTGTGGCATAGTAGTAGTAGTAGTAGTAGTAGAAGACCTTTATTCGACCATAATATACAGGTCGAGCGTGTCGACCGCCTGGGCGACCAGATGTCGCTGTTCTTCCTGCCCTTCAGCGCCAAGCCAGTCGCATAAATCACGATTTACATATATAGATACACGCCGGATTTCCACTGGAAGTCCAGCAAGATCCGGTGGATCCGTCCGAATATCTAGTGCCCTTTAATTTCTGAACAGGAGCTTAGAGAAAGTGGAAAGCAGATGGAAGGTAGGTCTGCAACCACTGGTTGGAGGAGTAGCGAAGCGCATTTTCTTTTTTTCTCGAGCTTCCTGTCATTGCCAGCTAGCGCTAACACTGGGTGGGGAACTTTTACGGAAATGCGCCTTCGTGCCTGGGCAACACAAGTTCACAGAACGAATGCCGGCACCGTTGAACGACGGCTCACAACCCTTTGCCGTTGCTTATTCTTGGCCTCAGGAGAACTCCTCTCAAACCTATAGGTTACCCGGAGTAAGAGTAGAACCGAATACAGGATGCACTCATCGAATTGCAGTGGCTAACTAGTTGAACAAATCGTAATAATAAAGACGTGTATAACGTAACTGAAACAAAGCGCTAAAGAAAACGTCTAAAAATATTTGTCACATAGCGCTAAAAAGACACGGACACGAGGGAGACACACAGGACGGGCGCTGACTTACCACTGAAGTTTATTGCATAAGACCAGGCAGTATAACAGAGAAGAGGAGATAAAAACATTTGAAGAAAGGAAGCAATCAAACAGCGTTATCGTCAGACAGGATTTAAAGATTAGCCGACATGAAAAGCATTTCCTTGTCAGAAAGAAACACTGAGGCAGCACTGACGCACATATCTTCCTTTTGTGAATGTATATTGAAGTTAGCGCCCGTTCTGTGTGTCTCCCTTGTGTCCGTGTCTTTTTAGCGCTATGTGGCAAGTGAACCATCACCAACTCGCCCAAGCTCTAACTCTGTCTAAAAATACTACATGTAGCGCAAACGAAGCGAAAAACGCAATTCATGTCAAGGTAGAGAGAGAGAGAGAGAGAAGGAAAGGCAGGGATGTTAACCAGAAAGGATTCCGGTTGGCTACCCTGCACAGGGGAAGAGAATGAGGGGAATTAAAGAGGAAAGAGAGAAGTAACGGGAAATAATCACAGTCTGTCAATTAAGGCAGTCGCTCTCAAAAAGCGAAAGAGTGCCTTGTAAGCCTTGATGGCAGTTGACTGTTGTGGCCACGGACCGAGGATCTTGGCCTCTGTGAAAGGACGAGGGTCCAGGCGGTCCAAAGCACATCGCAGCCTATGTATTTCGGCTACAAAGGCAGGGCACTCACACAAGATATGGGCGATTGTCTCATCACAGGCGCAGTTCACACAAGAAGGGCTGTCGGCCATCGCGATCCGTAAAGCATACTTATTCGTGAAGGCAACACCGAGCCATAGACGACACAGTAGTGTTGCTTCACGACGCGCTACATTACACGGAAGACGGAGGCGCAGTCCAGGGTCCAAAGTCCTGAGGCGACGGTTGCACAACTCACCAGAGTTCCACGCTGAAAGTGTGAGCTCCAGCCTCAAAGAACGAAGACCACACGCTGCGTCAGCTCTCGTTACGGGGATATTAACGGGGATTCCATCATTGTGGGCAGAACGGGCAGCTTCGTCAGCCTGGTGATTGCCATGAATGCCGCAGTGGCCCGGCAGCCACTGGAAAATTATGTTATGTCCTTTCAATGTGGCGTCATGGTAGAGCTTGCGGATTTCGGCAACGAGTTGTTCGTGTGACCCACGGCGTAGTGCAGTTTGCAGGCCTTGAAGGGCTGCTTTAGAGTCGGTGAAAACTGTCAAGTCATCTGCGGATTCCTGACTAATGAACTGAACTGCAGCCCGTAGGGCAGCTAGTTCTGCACCAGTTGAAGAGGAAAGATAGGTAGTCTTCACCTTCATTAAAATAGACCTGGCCGGTATCACCACAGACCCAGCAGAGCTTGTTGAAGTCACTGAGCCATCTGTGTAGACATGTATGCGGTGTTTATGGTTAAAATGCAAATGATGCAGTGTCAGTTGCTTGAGAGCAGGCAATGATAAATCAGATTTCTTATTAATTCCAGGAATAGATAGGTGCACCCGGGGTTCATGGAGACTCCATACGGGTGAGCATGATCTTGATGGGTGGGCGAACTGCGAAGGAAGATAGGCACGGTGAGCTTGAATTACATTTGCAAATGCAGTATGTGGTCTGAGTACGGGAAGAGCTGCAAGATGATGACTCGGAACTCGCGTGAGGTGCCGAATGTGTGTTCTCATGGTTTCAACAGCAATGTATGAAGTAACAGGATGCTCCCCAGCGACAAGAATAGTGGCTGCCGTGGAGGCACATTTAGGTAGCCCAAGGCAGATTCGTAGAGCTTGCGCTTGAACACTTTGAAGTGTCTGAAGGTTTGTCTTTCTGATATTGTTTAAAATGGGAAAGCTATATCGCATGTATCCCAGGAACAGCGAACGCTACAGTTGAAGCATCGAGCGTACAGATGCACCCCAGGACTTTCCCCCGAGGAAGGAGAGAATATGAACAATCGCTGTCAGTTTCTTTCGCATGTCGTAAAGATGGGGACTCCACGAGAGGTTCCTATCGATAACAACGCCAAGGAAGCGATGGTTTTTCTCATAGGGAATGGCGTTGCCATTAATATATATGGGGTACCTTGTCATTTTTTTTCGCGTGAACGCCACGAGGGAACACTTCTCGGTTGAAATATTTAGGCCCTGCTGACGAAGGTATAACGTCAGTATCGTTGCCGCTTTTTGTAGTCTCGCACGAACTTGGGGACGGGTCACGCTTGATGCCCAAATACAGATATCATCGGCGTATATTGAGATCTGGACTGATTGTGGCAATGAGTCAACCAGGCCGACGAGAGCTATGTTGAAAAGAGTTGGGCTCAGCACTCCACCCTGCGGGACTCAGCGCGAATTTAGATGCGAAGAGGTTGGTCCGTCTTCAGTCTGGACAAAACACGACCTCCCTGACAAATAGCTGCGTATCCAGCTGAACATGCGCCCTCCAATCTGAGCAGCTTCTAATGCGTCCAAAATGGCCTGATGCGTTACGTTGTCGTAGGCGCCCTTGATGTCCAAGAATAGTGCCGCAGTCAATCTTTTCAAGTTTTTTTGGTGCTGGACGGACGATACAAGGTCAACCACATTGTCATTGGAAGAGCGGCCACGTCGAAACCCAGACATAAATGCAGGGTAAATTCGGTATCGCTCCAGGTACCATTCCACGCGTGTTAACAGCATTCTTTCCATGACTTTCCCGACGCTGCTGGAGAGTGCAATTGGTCGTTATGCTGAAATGTCGAGTGGTGATTTTCCCGGTTTAAGGAGTGGTACGAGACGACTGGTCTTCCATGCATTAGGAACTATGCCCTCGCACCATGACTTGTTGTATGTGTCCAGAAGAACCCGTCGAGCCTCTTGGCCAAGGTTGGCGAGCGCGGAGTATGTCACACCATCGGGCCCCGGCGATGACGACCTTCTGCAACAAGCCAGCGCAGCGTCAAGTTCCTCCATGGAGAACAAGTTATCCATTCGTGAATCCCGCGAGGGTGGAACATCACTGCAGTGCAGCGTTGTGGATGGGTTCGGTTGGCCTGTTATCCTTGCGCAAAATTCTTCGGCTACCGCGACCTCGCTGCGTCTTTGGTGGAGCGCGAGGGATTTAAACGGGTGGCGCTGTTGAGGGGACGTACGAAGGCCACGGATCACATTCCAAACGCGTGACAAAGGCTTTCGTGGGTCAAGTGTCTCGCAAAATGTTCTCCAACGTTGTGTCTGCAGGGCTTGAATTCTGCGCTGGATTTTCTTCTGCAGGCGTCTTGCATCTCTGAGGTCTAAGCGCGACTTTGTGCGTCGGTATCTGCGCTCTTCCCTGCGCCGTAGTGCCCGCAGTTGTTGTAATGCAATATCAAAGTCGGTGTACTTTGCGACGGGGTTGTAGCAACACGTTGCGCTCTCCATGACCTCCTTAATTTTTTGTTCAAGACCTGTCGAGAATCCTTCCATGCATGCATCCTCCATACGCGCTTTAAAAACTGTCCAATCAATGCGCTGCATACGTGTGGCAGAACGGGACGTGCAATGGCCGGTAAAAATCAGGTAGGTTGGGATGTGGTCACTGCCATGGGTTTCTACATCCAAAAACCACTGGACGTTGTTAGTTAGGCATCGCGAAACGAAAGTCAAATCTAGGTAATATGTTGCAAGCTGCTATGAGGTGTCTTCACAATGATGATACAGTAACGTCTTGTTATTTCGAACTTCCAGTTTATTCGAAGAAATGCATTCGCTCCGTCAACGTCAAGTGCACTAGAAAGGCACTCCGTAATCCTGCCTCTTCTGGTTCGAATCGACGAAATTCGGGAGACTAATGCCATAACCACTGCGTAGGCATGGGAAAACTTTGAAGCAGTTATTTGTAGACAAGATAGGGTGAGCAGTGAGGAAAGGGAACCACACTCGACGAGGGCGTCTCAACCACCGATTCCACGCAGATGGCGACTCGACGCAGTTCAAGTTCCCGCCCGAACCTCAGCCTTGCGGAACCAACGAAGTGTGGAAGCAGTGCGTCAGCGGCAGCTGCGCCGAGACCACGTGCAAGAAGCGTGTCCTAGGTCCCGCCTGCACTGCCGACTGCCGCTACGGCTGCTACTGCTCGGAAGGATTCTACCGGAACGGCGAAGGGAACTGCGTCACGCTGGACCTGTGCCCGCCCGAAGAAGGACCTGTGGGTACGTTTCGGGAAGTACTGGGCTGGCCTTGTGCGGTCTTAACGAATGACTTCGTCCGATGATATCTGGGGTTGGTGGGATAGCGCTCTCGGAGATCCGCTGGAACAAACAGCGAGAAAAAACACAGACTAAAGAAAGGACAACACAGGAAAAAACGCTGGGCGCTCTTTCTGTGTTGTCGTTCTTCAGTCTTTGTTTTTTTTCGCGCTGTTTGTCGCAATCCCTCGTTACCAACTCACCCAACTCGTTCTACTTCTTCGGCTCTCCAAGAGGTAGGCGGCGTTGGCGTAACGGTACACTCCAAGCCAGAAACAGCTGAAAGGGATGTCTGGATTATCCTTGTAGGGGCTTGCTGCATTGCCAGAAACATGAGGTGCTCGAAGAACAGCTATTACTGCTCAAGAGGCGAGATGTAACGCGGTCGTAAGCTGCAGTTACTACCCACATCGTTTTTCCGTTCGGCATAAAAACTACATGTGCAGTTAATCTGATATTATAGATTAAAGAAAGCATTCCATGATTCACGAGAGTGTTGTACTGGTGTCCCCTGGATATGGCGCCTTTATTAAGAGTGGTGCTGGTGTAGGCATTTAGTTGGAAGTACAACTGGTCAACATTGGAGTTCGCTCTTTTAAAGTGATATCGACGCTGTTATGCAGCTGTCGGCATAAATTTTCCGCCGGGAGATCGACTGG
Source organism: Amblyomma mixtum (assembly GCF_055824585.1). Lineage (NCBI taxonomy): Eukaryota > Metazoa > Arthropoda > Arachnida > Ixodida > Ixodidae > Amblyomma > Amblyomma mixtum. The sequence goes on along the minus strand of NC_143015.1, from coordinate 70,978,576 downwards.
TGAAAAAGTCTGATTCAGAGAGCTTTGAGGCCGAAAATGCCATCGGTTGTGCTTGAATGCGAATTAGGTGGAAAAAAATTAGAGCCCGGATTCTCAACAAACAATGCAGGTGGACCTTAGACGAAGAAATTAATCGAATTTGTGGCAGTCGCAGTAGTTACCTGACGACCTAAAAACGGATCCCGTTTCTGCTGGCTGTCCTTAGATTACGCCTCACGTTCTTTGCCGCGCTGCTTTTGTACGAGAGAGGACATAAGAGAACATGCCCTCGGCCTGCCCAGAGAGACGAATAACCCGATAGATTCGGGGCACCTAACGGTCTAGTCTGATGCATGCGATAGCGTACGCTTACGGCCTGAATGCGTTTTTTTCATAAATAACAAAAGCAGCATAAAGCATGCTTCGCTACTGCCTCCGGCCATCTCTTTGGATGTATTTCAATGTTCGCAATAAATTTCAGAACATTTAAATGCCACAGTCTTTCAAAGTTAATGTACGCATTTATAACAACGCGACCACGAAACTCGTTATGGACGTTTTTGCTCTTTACCGTAAGTGTTATTGTAATCAGAAAGTCTGCGAAAAGAAAAATGAAAATGAAGGCGATGCGTGTCTGACCGTGGCCCACTCTTTGAATGCTGTGAAGCACTTGGAAAGCATTTGTTGGTTCTTTATCTCTAAGCTAAGGGATGCATGGAGTGATTGCTTTGTTTTAGGCGTAGGACCTCCAACGCAGAGCTGCGCTTAGCACAGAGCCTTAACACTTTAACTCTGAGGCTGCAGCGGGCACTGGAAAGTAACCGATAACATTGCAGGCACTGCTCATAGCGAATCTTTGCGTTCGCGCATTGCGAACGTGAAACAGGCCTGAATAGGCTCTTTGAATAGGTGGCGGGCTGTTTAAGGCTGCGCCGCAGTGCACATGCTGATAGGGATTACGGAAGGTATAAAAGAGAGGCTTGAGTGGTCTTGCGTCGAATTATTTGTTGGTCACTCGCTGATCGCCAGATTACTACCTAGTGGGTTCAGGAACGCCCCGCTTGTGGGGTTAGTATTTCGTTTCTAAGTGACAGCACTTATGGCGATGACTATCCTTATGGGCAGCACCACACCGCCTTCTCCTGCCATTTCTTTACCAGCCATCTCGGCTCATTTGGTGTAAGACTGCGCTTGATGAAATCAGCCTCCACCCTCGAACCAGGCCGGATATGTTGGAACAAGGATTTGAGTACCTAAATTAACAGCGCTACGAATAAGAGGAAGGATGAAGGGAAGGACAGACATAGTATCATCTAGCCCGACACTTTGCTCTTGTGAAAGATTTGAGGTGTAACGGGATTTTCGCAATGCCCATGTAGGTGCATAGAGCAGGGCGTTAATACAGTTGTTATCTAGTTATCTGACGACACTTCGCCTCCGGAATTACACATCCTGCTGTAGGGTGTCTAGCTGCACATATTCATGACCTCAGAGAGCATGCCACGCGATTGAGACTGGCATTAAGGACATTATGTGAGGCCGAATATGTCTTACGAACTATTTGTTGAGTAGTGGTAAAAACGAAGTATTTCCATGTCTCTATCTCTCCTTTCTGTGCAGATGAGCCCCACCCACCGTGTGGCGCCCACGAGGAGTGGAAGGTGTGCGTGAGCAGCTCCTGCGCCGAGACCACCTGCGAGAAGCGGACCATCGGCCCCGCCTGCACGGCTGACTGCCAGCGCGGATGCTACTGCTCTGACGGTTTCTTCCGCAACGCCCAGGGCAACTGCGTTACCGTCGACCAGTGCCCTGCGGCATAATGCCCGCGCCGCGTGGTCCATCGGTGAGCACCAAAAAAGAACCATAGTCGGGGTGTCCACGCGGGTACAGTGGGCAACACGGGGTTTTCAGTGTCATTGCATTACAATCGTCGTCACACCAAAACCCCGCCGATGGCCGGTGACATGAAATTCGTTCATTGGTCGAGAGATGTCACGTGACCTTGAGGCGTCTTCCCAACCTGGCCACCGGATTGGCGCAACCTGCCCACCGTGGGAGGCAGAAAGTAAATGACTAGATGAGAAATGTCCCCTGACCTAATGAAGTCTCTATAACCTGCCCACCGGGATGTGAGCAGCCTAGTTTCGGGACCGCTGCCTAGGTACAGAATAAAAAATAAGGAAGTAGAAAAAAGCTGTGATATATCAAAAAGGTCGCTACCGTTACTGCATAGGGGATACCTGATACTGCAGTTAGCAGCCCGAATATAGTGGTTGGCGATCCAATAACTGCCAAGAAACGAACGCAAATGCGGAAAGAAATTCCAACAGAAGCTGCGAAAGATGCGAAATATAATGCGGCAGCGGTCCCCGATTCGAGCGTCTCATAGGTTTTCAGACGCGAGAAAACGACCCCGCGGAAGCTCCAGAGGGAGCTTGAGAGATATAGGTCAAGGAACAAATGAACTTAAAGTGGCAGCAACTTGGAACGAAAAGAGAAGAGACATTATTTGTTGGTAAGAGAGGTGATTGCCTGGTAATGTATTTGACTAGGCACTGGCAATGAAGATTATCAGACCTGAAGTGAAGTATAATAGCGGTAACCGTCATAAAACGGTTACTGATTTGTTAGGTAAGATTGAATGACAACCGTTGAGATATGTTCATTTCACATTGTATTGAGGAAATGATTTGGTTTGGTTTGGTTTATTGGGGTTTAATGTCCCAAAGCAACTAGGCTATGAGGAACGCCGTAGTGAAGGGCTCCGGAAATTTCGACCACCTGGGGTTCTTTAACGTGCACAGACATCGCACAGTACACGGGCCTCTAGAATTTCGCCTTCATCGAAATTCAGCCGCCGCGGCCGGGATCGAACCCGTGTCTTTCGCGTCAGCAGCCGAGGGCCGTAACCACTGAGTCACCGCAGCGGGGCTGAGGAAATGATTTCGAGAGCGACATGCATATATGCATAGGTATAGAGCGCTTTTTTAAATTTTCCACACATCCTCGTACTTCGGTTAGCGATGCTCTCCAGACAGCCATTCTAGGTTCAGGTTTCGCAGGAACCACCGCGGACAGACCGTGCTTCATTTCTCTCCTTCCACCAAACCCTCTTCCTTCCGGGGTAACCATCCTCTGGTTGGGGATTCCCCTGCTCTCGCCTTGCCCGCCTTGCGAATTCATCCGCTCCCCCCCACCTCTCCGGTTACGCACTTTTACGCTCTCTCCATACCCACCTCCTTCCGCGGTAATAACCCTTCGGATGGTTCCGTTGGCAACCACACTTCCGCTACGCGTTGCCCTCCGAGTGGTTGCCAAGGCAGCGCACCCACCGGTTACGTGTACTACTAGTACTAGCACTACAACTACTACACAGATGTGAAACCCAGTAACTGGTATCAGTGGCTTAGCCAGAAATTTTGTTCGGGGGGGGGGGGGGGGGGGGGGGGCTCATGTTGTAGCGCGGTGACCTCACAGAATTTTTGGAGGGATCAAACGCAAGAATAATAACTGCATTGCCATATTGGCAATGTCATTGTGTATTAGATAACGCTACGCACTGTGTAGACAAGCGAAATATGTATTTTTTTAAAATAAAAGAATGTGTTCGTATGTCGTAAAAACTGTGGCAGACATAACTGATGCCAATACTTTCATGCTTTTGCGTATTTAATAAGTAAAGAAAATATCACCCGAATTCTCGAACTATATCAATCCGAAACCAGCAAAGCAGTGCATGCCGCTGATATGAAAAGCGTAAAGGCCATGAAATTAGCAATTATAGGGGACAAATATTTTAATGAATCTTTGTCGTTCAAGATCGCTTACATTTTTGTACATACGCAACGGCCAGGAAAAAATCTCAACGAAGCTGTCCTTCGTTCCGGTGTACTGCGCAGCAGCAGCTGTCACCGGTCATGTATTGCGAGTAATTGCACCGAAATTTTAGTCGCAACAACGAGCACATGTATAAATGAGGAGTTCTGCAAAATATGCGTTAGAAGTTCGAAGATAAAGTGGGGTATTAGAAATGCGAAGATACAACTTGATAAAGGACAAAAAAGTGTCAACGGAAACAAAGTCACTGTATGTATACACGGAACCTCGCAACAAGATATTTAAACACTCGTATGTCCATTAAATCTACGTATCTAAGCAAAAGTCACTCTATATAATGCGTCAAACAAGGCAAATAAACATCCTGCGCAATCACAGATAGTAAACTTTACACACGGAAAGACAGACAATCTAGGCAAGAACAAAACTATGATAGCAGAAGTCGCGATATGTACTTGGGCCATGCTGCAGTCGCGACAGCACCATATGGTTAGAATAATGGAGGAACAATGCAGAAATCAATACGAAAGTACGCATTTTTTAACTGCCTGCACAGCGACAATTATTCTGCACTTATAATTTATGGGGGTCTATTCTTGTGATAACGCTCAAAGGGCTAGAAGCAGTTGTCGCTTTCTAGCACCAGCGTGCCAGCCCTAGCAGTCAGAGCTGTGACCCCCAACCCGCGGTGCGGTGAGTCGCAACCACGGCGGGTTCGGGCCAGAGGGGACAAACACGAGTATGCTACTCGGAGGAGCGTTTATTGCTCCCGAGCAATACAGTGCAGCAGCAACAATACAACCGCCGTAACGAGCGAGGATGTTCCGCTCGCGTACGGGGGTGGAAAACACAAAGGGCAGAACGCACGCAAAAATGTGGGGGAAGTAGGTTCCGCTCACCTCGCGTGGTTCCTCGCTCACGGCCCGCGGCGGTCAAGTCACACACGGTGGCCGGGCGATAAGGGCAGCGGTCTCCGTGGCAGATCTCCGATCCGTGCGTGTGCACGGCTCCCGCCAGAAGACAAGCGAGCCTCGGGAGAAACGCGTCTCCTTCCCGGGCTGTGGAGAGGAGGTCTCTCCGTTGTGAAAGGGGAAAGAGGGAAAGTCCCTGCAGCGGCGTCGCGGCGGGGCGAGTAAGGAAGCGGGGGCGGCGTGAGTGCCCTCCCTCGCAAACCTTCCGAACGGCGCGCGCATAGCATCGCGTGATAATTACGCGCGGCCGTTACAATGGGGCAGGGGATTCATGTGTATCCCCACATCCCCCCCTCCTTAAAACTGCCCTACGGCCAAGAAGAGACCGCGTTCACCGAAGGGGTGTACCGAGTGGGGCCGGCGAAACGCCGTTTAACTTTAAAGACCAATAAAGAAAAGATTCAGCTCACAGCCAGCAGTGCAGTCGTCGAAGGCCGTGGACGCCAGGGCAGGAAGGCAGTGTAGACGACCGCCATGGACGACCGTGGAGCCCAGGATTGAAGGGGGTCGATGGCCGCAGGTCCCGTGAGTCGGCCAGGGCAGCTTTGCCGGGACGCACGGGCGGCAGGCAGGCTCGGGGCAATTACGCATAGCGTGTCGTCCCTCTGCACAGCGTACGGCAGGCCTCCCCTCAGCTGGTCGAACGCTCGCTCTTGGCTCGATGGCCCTCTTTTCCTTTCGTTGGAGGGTGACAAAGGCGCGCCGACCCATTTTCCCTCTGCCGCAGAGGACTTGCGAGGCGGGCCCAGCGGGGCACCAAGCTTTTCTTGCGGGCGAAGCCGCTGCCGCGGGGACAGGGGGACTCCAAGGCGGCCTCTCTGCTGCAGTTTTCGCCATGGTAGACACAGGCCCCGGTTTCCCCGAATTCCCGCTCGCTCGTCCCGCGGCCGACCGGAAGCTGTTCTTCTTCTGTGCAACTCGGTGGTGACAGCGGGCTCTTGGCTTCGGAATGCGGCCGCCTTCCAAACGGCCTGGCTCTTGGTGCTCGAAGCCGCAACGGTCGTTGCGGCGTCCGCTGGCTCTCCTCCGGGCACGCTGTGAAGGCTGGCCTGCGGCTGCAAGGCTATCTTTTCTTTCTAGTTACATTACCAATTTACACATTTTTTTTTTGAGCTAGTCTAACCCCGCTCGGTCTTTTCCGACGAGAAAGCGTGTGCTTGCTCCGGAAGCCGTGGTGCGAAATATGGAAGGGGTGTTCCGTCCATATTAAGCAGGAGAAATTACTCCCTGCGCGTTGGTCAGAGCTGGTTCTGCCGTGGGCGCAAGTTGTAACGAGGCGCCGGGCTCTGTTGTCGAGCCTTGCCTCTCGGTGCGGCTGCCTGCTGGCGGGGGAGGGTGTTCTCCACAGGCCACTCGTTCCCTCTGGCACACGTCGCACGAGCGGGCGTAGCGTATCGCATCCCGCTTCATGCCAGGCCAGGTAGCGAGGCGGCACAACTTGAGGTAAGTCTTAGGGCCACTCGCATGCCCAGCGATGCACGTGTCATGAAAGTAGCGTAAAAGTGCTCCTCTCAACGTGCGTGGAATCACCACCTTGAAGGACTCGTGTGTATCCTTCTCGGAGGGGATATATCTCAGCAGGATGCCATCGGAGTCGAGCAGATAGGAATCCAACGCGCTCACAGCATTACCAGCTGTGTTCGAGCGCCCCGCACGGACAACAATACCAGTTGCCTCCATGTGCGCCGCGGCCGCGCCGCCCGGCTCCCTGAGCCCGTCGAACACTTTTCGACAAAATGGATCCTCCCGCTGTGCCTCCAATAGCTCCCTTCTGCTGAAAACGCTCACCACGGAACTGACGCCTTCCAAGTGGTTCACGCTTTCGCCCTGGGAAGGCGGGGTGTCCCTTCCCTCGGGGCGTTGTGTGAGCTGCGCGGCAGTCGCGCTGCTCTGGCTGTCGGGCGCGGCGGAGTGGGCAGTGTTGTTACTTCCCAAGCCGTCAACGGGCGCGCGCGAAAGTGCGTCCGCCACCACGTTGTTCTTGCCCCTCCTGTAGCGCACGGTAAAGTCGTAACGCTGGAGGAGTAGCGCCCATCGCGCTAGGCGTCCGGACGGCTCGCCTAGGCGTCTCAGCCAAGTGAGTGCCGTGACCAGGATGTTGCTGCTGAGAAGCCGTATTGGACAACCACAGCAGGGACTGGATGTCAATCCCGCTCGCCGCCATGGCTAGTCTATGTGTCGGCAGTCGCTCACACAGACACTCGGTTTGTCACACCTCTGGCCCCACGTTGGGCGCCAAGAATATGGGGGTCTATTCTTGTGATAACGCTCAAAGGGCTAGAAGCAGTTGTCGCTTTCTAGCACCAGCGTGCCAGCCCTAGCAGTCAGAGCTGTGACCCCCAACCCGCGGTGCGGTGAGTCGCAACCACGGCGGGTTCGGGCCAGAGGGGACAAACACGAGTATGCTACTCGGAGGAGCGTTTATTGCTCCCGAGCAATACAGTGCAGCAGCAACAATACAACCGCCGTAACGAGCGAGGATGTTCCGCTCGCGTACGGGGGTGGAAAACACAAAGGGCAGAACGCACGCAAAAATGTGGGGGAAGTAGGTTCCGCTCACCTCGCGTGGTTCCTCGCTCACGGCCCGCGGCGGTCAAGTCACACACGGTGGCCGGGCGATAAGGGCAGCGGTCTCCGTGGCAGATCTCCGATCCGTGCGTGTGCACGGCTCCCGCCAGAAGACAAGCGAGCCTCGGGAGAAACGCGTCTCCTTCCCGGGCTGTGGAGAGGAGGTCTCTCCGTTGTGAAAGGGGAAAGAGGGAAAGTCCCTGCAGCGGCGTCGCGGCGGGGCGAGTAAGGAAGCGGGGGCGGCGTGAGTGCCCTCCCTCGCAAACCTTCCGAACGGCGCGCGCATAGCATCGCGTGATAATTACGCGCGGCCGTTACAATGGGGCAGGGGATTCATGTGTATCCCCACAAATTACAGAAGGGTATTCCTTTGGTTCAAAGAAAAAATAAAAGCAGTTAGATAAAAAGGAAAGAGAAGGACAAATGAAAGCCACAAATAATGCCGCAGGTTGAAATAACCAATATCCGAGTGTGTTTGTTGGGAAACGCCGCATGGGCAGGGCTTTCAATAAGCAAGGTCAATCAAGATCGGCTATTGATGTCCTCAAAATTTTCGTATTCGCATGGTAATTATGATCATGATGCTAACTGATGCTTGCTTTACGTGACTCCGGGTGCATGGGCGTTGCCACAAAATCCGACGCGAGTTAGCAATGTTCGCGCCAAAATGTCTTTTATAGTCTGAAAAAGGTATTTTAGGTGACAAAATACAGAATGACTTCCGGCGCCGGTGGTTGTTTTGGTCAGCGGTGCATGACAGTTCGAAAAAATTTCGGGGCGGGGGGGGGAGGCTGAAGCCCCATAAGCACCCCCTCTCCCCCCTGGCTGCGCCCCTGACTGCTATATAATAGCTGCCGCTATAAAATGTCACGCGTACACACGTAAAAAGAAATCTTAAGTCGCCTTTAAAAAATGCGATAATACCTGAGCCTCTGAGGAAAGTCACTGTCGCTTTGATGGCAGGCATCGCAGAGTCCGTAGTACTTTATGCTAACGTTCCGCAGGGACCAAACGTGAGTTCATGAGAGATATGATGAGCAAGGTTTTCCGATTTCGCTTCAGCCTCGATGTAAGCAGCCGCTGCACACTCCAGCGCGTTAATGAAATACGTGCTGCATGGACTGTGTCTACTCATTGGCGCCCTGACCGATTATTAATGTTTTGTGATTACAATGCCACTTAACGCGCACAGAACTGAATGAAGATGATTTTAGATTATTCTCGTACTGAAATGCGGGGAGCGCATGCGCAATGAATGAAAATGAATTTGGAAAAATTTTGAGCTTTTTATATCTTCTGAAACTTCTTTTCATGCGCATATAGGCAAGCTCTCCTAAGCGCACTTGGTCAGCGGCCCACAGAAATAAACTAGAGGAACAGAAAGCATATTTAGTCTTCAATATTTTGTTTTTGTTTTTGTTCTTTGTTTGCGAAGTGCACAAAGGAGCGAAAAGATGAATTTAATGCAGTGGTGCATTCCCAAGATTTCTGTTTTGCTTTCCCAAATTTTGCTAAAAACCCTGACACTTGGTGCGTTTGGTTACACTTGGTGCCTCTTGGTTGTATTTCATGCCCAGGATATCACCTTGCGATGAGTGCCCTGGAAAGACAGCATGGCTGGCTCAACGGAAGACGGAGACTAGGAAAGACGACCCCCCTTCATGTATCGCAAAATGCACAAGTTACTTGGTTCAATAAACAGCAATGCAATACATAAGTGCTACCAATGGCCACTTTTAGAAAACAAGTTTATGAACAGCTTCTGTGACGCAGCGGATTGCAATTAGTATGAGTGCTATCTTACATGGTAAATAGATACAAGTACCTATGCGCGCCTTTAAGGGCTAACACACGTCCAACAATTCTGGACAGAAGCATTTTTGAACGGGAACCAGTTTATGGAAGCAATTTCTTGGTATATTTTATTTTATTTATTTATTTATTTACAGAAGACTGCTGGCTTTATTGCAAAGCCTTAAGCAGGAGTGGGTGTAAAATACACTTTGACAAAAAGAAAAACCTCCTTGAGGCACACGCAACTCAGCACACAATACCGAAAAAAAATGAACGACGAAAAGAAACAACATTACACAATATTAGACGAATCTCGCGTCAAAATGAGCACTGGGGGAAAGAAAAAAAAGGAAATGTTGAATGCTGCAAAATTGTTACAAATTCCTAAGCGACGCCGTAAACGACTCCACAGTAGAAGCCTCTACAATATTCGCTTTGAGGACATTCCATTCCCGCACAGTACGGGGGAAGAAAGAATTCTTGTATGTTTCAGTGTGGCATGAGTATTCCTTCACTTTTAAAGAATGGTAGGATCGTGTCGAACGACCCGGGACGAGCTCAATGTACTTGCTGCTGTTAATTCCTAATTTGTTGTGAACAATCATGAACATATATTTAAGCCTCTCGCGGTATCTCCTGAGCTGCAAAGACTCCAAATTTGCTTTCTCAAGTAGCATGGTAGGGGACGTCTGCCAGCTGTATGACTTACAAATAAATCGCACTGACTTTCTTTGAATACTTTCGAGTGTTTTAATGTTTTCTTTTGTATAAGGGTCCCACACAACAGAGGCGTATTCTAAAACAGGTCGGATAAAAGTTTTGTAAGCTAGTAACCTAATTTCCGGCGTGGAGTACCGGAGAGATCTTCTTAAAAAGCCAAGTTTTTTCATAGCTTTATTTTTAATATTAGAAATGTGTTTGTTCCACCGTAGGTCAGAGCTAATCGTTAATCCCAAGTACTTGTAGCTGTCCACGGTAGACAGGGGATGGTTATTAATAGTATAGGCAAAACTTAATGGCTGCTTCTTCCGCGTGATAGACATTGAAACTGTTTTTTTAGTATTAATACTCATCTGCCACGTTGAGCACCAATAATGAATTTTAGCCAAGGCGTCATTAAGAAAAAGCTGGTCAGCAGGAGTTCGTATTTCATGATATAATACACAATCGTCGGCAAACAGCTTGATTTTGACAGGAATTTCTTTAACAATGTCATTTATAAAAATTAAAAAGAACAATGGCCCAAGTACTGAGCCTTGTGGGATACCGGAGCTTACTAAAGCTGGGCTCGAACATGCATTGCCGATTGATATGGACTGAGATCGAGACGATAGATATGCCTGTACCCACGCCAACAGTAGATCGTTTTTCAAGATAGTCTTTAGCTTTAGCAAGAACTTTCTGTGTGAGACGCGGTCAAATGCTTTTTCAAAATCTAAAAAAATGACATCAATTTGACACCGGTTATCAATGGCTGCGGCAAAATCCTGAATCGTCTCCAGAAGTTGGGTCACTGTAGAGAAGCCTTTGCGAAAACCGTGTTGCCGATCGTCAATTACGTGATTGGTTTCCAGGAAGGCAGATATATGCCCAAAAAGTATATGTTCAAGTATTTTTGAAGAAGTACACAATAAAGATATTGGCCTATATGAGCTAAGTAGAGATGAATTTTCAGTTTTGGGAATGGGAATAATTTTGCCGTGCTTCCAGTCCTCCGGGAGCTCTGCACTTAACAGAGACCTCTTAAATATGAGCGTTAAGTACTTGGAACACCATTCGGCATATCTCACAAGAAACGTATTTGGTATGTCATCAATTCCCGGCGTCTTTTCTGCGTCACAACTGAGAAGCAGAGAGAAAACACCTTCTTCAGTTATAGAAACATCAGTAATAGGCGGACAATCTGAGTTAAAGTGGGGCTTTCTGCCATCATCGTGCGTAAACACAGTACAAAAGAAACAGTTGAAAGACGAAGCAATCTGTGTCGCATCAGTAATCAGTTCGCCGTCAACGACGACGCTGTACACAGGTTTCTTTTTCTTTGATAACTGCCGCCAGAACTTTGCAGGGGACGAAACAAGAAAGTTTTTCATGGATACGCTAAAGTGATACTCTTTTGCTTTTTTGATACTTTGTTTTAAGTTCAAGCGCATATCAGATAGTTTAGCTGCATCAACTGCCGACTGGCTTCGCCGAAGTTTTTTGCGAACTCTCTTAATCTTTCGTCCCATGCGTACAAGTTCCCTCGTCATCCAAGGGCTGCTGGCGCGTAGGGTAATTACCCGGGTAGGCACAAAACGTGAAATACAATTCAGAGCAAGGTTCTTAAAGAAAACCCAGAGATTTTCTACTGAGCAGTCGCAGGATTCGTAAAGAACCACAAAATCTGAGAATGAAATATCAAGTAAGTCTAAGACTGCAACATCATCAGCACGCGAGAAGTTTGGCACAACACGTACCTCTTTCTTTTTATTTTTGGGATGAAGTAATGGAATGTTTAAAGATACCATAACATGGTCTGATATGCCTTCGAAATACTGAAGCAGAGGACCGCGACGAAAGACACCGTTACTAACGAAAAAAAGATCAAGAATGGATTTCTTATCGTTTTGTATACGCGTTGCTTGCTTTACTAATTGAGTTAAATCGTGATCAAGTACGATGTCTACCAGAAGTTCGGCTGATGTGCAGAGCGGCTCTGGAAACTGCTTGTCCCAATTGACGAGCGGCACGTTAAAGTCTCCAGCCAGCAGTACATTACTTGATTGTGATTTCGTAGTACATAAGAATTCATTGAGTTTCTCAAAGAAAACACCGTCACTTCGTGGCGGGCGGTAAAACGCGCCGATAACAAGACTAAGTTCATTTAGAATTAGTTTACAAATGACGCATTCAATTCCTTGTACGTCAGGTTGCCTGATTACTTGGAAAGATTCTTGAAAAAGAATTGCAACACCACCACCGCGAGAAGTCCTGTCTTTGCGCATAATTCTGTATCCTGGTGGTGTAATTTCTTCGTCCGAGATATCGGAGTGCAGCCAGGTTTCGGTGATTATAATGATATGCGGTTTATGCGCCACTGCTATACTTTCCAAATCCTCAGACTTGTTCACAATGCTCCGGGCGTTAAACTGAATACATTTTAGCGATTTAGTTTGACTGTTCTCGATTCATTGGCCACTTTGTTTTCGATTCCGGCTGCCATGTTCTAGGACTCTTTCTTTGCTAGTGTCATCCCAAACAAACAGATCGTCACCAATTTTTATCTTGTAGATTAGCTTAACCTTCTGACCGGCTTTTCGAATCTCTGCGGTGCTTTCCCAGAGATTCTTCCGTATCTGCCGCGTGGTATACGAAAAGTCTTCTGAAATAGAGTAGTCGGTGTCTTTTAGTTTCGAGCAGTTTTTCATTATGTTAACTTTCTCACGATGATCCATCAGCTTGATAATAACAGGTCGATGCTTGTTAGGTTGCTTGCGACCGATTCTATGAATTCTCTCGGCTGAAACAACTTTCGTGTCCATTTTGTCACAGAACACGCCTTTCAACACACTCTGTGACAGTTCTTCGTTTCATTCAGTTTTTCAGGAATTCCAAACACGATTACATTATTTCGCCTGCCCCGGTCTTCCAGGTCGACAAGCTTCCTTTCTAAGCCTGCAACTCGTGATTCTAGTTCCCGGCTTAAATCTCTGAATTCATTTATAGCTGATGTGAATTCTTCCACTTTGTGCAATTTGGCCTCAATTTCGCCCAGTCTCCGCTGAATATCTTTCTGGCCTTCAAGGAGCTGGGTCAGTAGCTGTTCAGTGGGTGGCCCAGGGTTGGACTCAACGTCGCCACACAGCATAAGAAGAGACAGTACGAAGTCACGACCAATAAAATAAACTTCAAGCACTCTACGTGGGCATGTCAGCTGGATAAGGCACACATTATTGGATCTGATTGTAGAAACATTGCTACTAACCTGCATGAAAAACAGGAATGGATTTGACATGGTGTCGACTGGACGCCAGCTGACATGCCCACTGAAGAAGGACGATGGCAGGAGGGCTTTTATATCGCGGTTCGTCGATGACGTCGATGAGGTTGCACGTGGCGATCCCCAGCAGTCGCTCAGATTCGGAAATTCTTTTTCTTTTGCGCAGTCTCCGTGCTGGCGTAGGCGTTCAGCGAGGATGAATTCCGTGTTCACAGCGCCGGCTTCCGCAGTCGAGGCGATTAGGGCAAACTGCATGAAAAACAGGAATGGATTTGACATGGTGTCGACTGGACGCCAGCTGACATGCCCACTGAAGAAGGACGATGGCAGGAGGGCTTTTATATCGCGGTTCGTCGATGACGTCGATGAGGTTGCACGTGGCGATCCCCAGCAGTCGCTCAGATTCGGAAATTCTTTTTCTTTTGCGCAGTCTCCGTGCTGGCGTAGGCGTTCAGCGAGGACGAATTCCGTGTTCACAGCGCCGGCTTCCGCAGTCGAGGCGATTAGGGCAAACTGCATGAAAAACAGGAGTGGATTTGACATGGTGTCGACTGGACGCCAGCTGACATGCCCACATTGTAGGATCTCACTATCACAATCAATATGATTGCAGATACTCCGTCGGCGGGCTTCCATTTCTTTTTTGTATGCACGTTTTTGATATCGTGAAAAGCATTTCCCTTTGGTTTTCTATGACAGTTCTAATTGCTCGATGCGAGAGATGGAAAACTGTTAAAGAAAGATGTTGCTACACAGCGGAAGAGTAGAATATTACCTTCAATATTTCCGTAACACTACCATACAATTTTCCAATATTCAAAATTTTTGCCCGGGAATGCTGAACATGTTCTGTAGAAAGAAGCACTCCTATTCCGGTAACTCCGTTGTGGAGCAGGACGCGTTACTGGTTGCTGTCACAGGAACAGGAGGTAAAGGAACAGCTGCTCACTATTAACCGCCTTAAACAATGCTGAAGTAGTTCATCGCTGACCATAACCCTAGGCACAGAACAAAGGGGAACGCGGGTACCACCGATTCTTAAGCGTTTTCGGAAGAGAACACCTTCCGCGTAAAAACACCTTCCGCGCCTTTTCCCGCGTCATTGGTGCAGCGTCGAGACTCCGGCTCAGGCTCCGGTGCACGATTGGCACTGGCAGTTATTCCCCAGGTGTTTCCAGGAAAGAAAAAAAGTACCAGCATTCAACAGATGCGGCCTTTCGACCCACTGCAAAATCTCAATGACCGCCATTGCTTCACGGAAATGGCCGAAATTCTCCTTCTAGAAAACGTGGTCGTAGTGTGTGTGGAAAGAACCACGGGGTACTGTCACGAATTTTGCAGTTGAACCAGCACGGCACCTCCTGCATTTTCGGCGCTGGCTAAAGGAACGAGTTTGACTTCCTGGTGTTTTAAAGTAGCCATTGCGGTCGGTATTTCAAAACAAAGCTATGTCCGAAGGCAGAAATGAAATGGCAGTAGAGATAGAGAACTATCTTTTAACGTTGTGAACAGGTGACCGCACACAAAATGAATAACATAAAGCACTGAAACTGGGAACAGCTGCAAAAACAGCCACTGTACGCTGTACGCATTGGTGTGTGGATGGCTACTTCTGTCGCCTTCATCCTCGCTCCATACGTAATAACCCATTGGGCTCACAGCTGGGGAGGCGGGTGCCGAAGGTCCTCATTATACACGCGCCGGATGGTCACCTCAAAAACTTGCAGCTCCCTGGCCAGTCACCTCACCGACTTTCCAGGGTGCTCATGGATGGCAGCTTGAACAAGACTCACGAATTCCGCCTTTCTGACAATTAAAGAGCGCCAACAATTTCGCTTGGTGTGGAAAATGGTGGCCATACTATCCCTGGCAGCCCGCAGTTCTCTCTGTACTTTGAAAATTATTCACCGGCGACTTTCAGCAATGCAGCGATCTCTGCATCAACCAGAGTAGCCTACAGCAAAGAAAACAATGACAGCTTGCCTCCCCATCTACATAGTTGTCCTAGGGTATGCCACGTTTACTTGCAACAAAAAAGCAATTGTAACTACGATGTACCGGATAGTGTGCCACCTGCAATGTGTGCTTTCAAATACCTGCCACACCCGTATACTCCCTCAAAATCATACGTTTATATAATAATTATGCTTCCTGTGTCATTGTTGTTAGGCTGTTAAGGCGTACACATTGCATACTTTTTTTTGAGTAGCCTTGCCATCTGCCGTCGTGAGCACTTCCACAGTGTCGCTGCAACAGAAAGCAAGCACGTTAACTATAGGGCGGAGAAAGGTGGGACGAATTCGGATGCTTTTCGCAACCGGTTCTTACTGCATTGCAAAGAAACAAACAATTAAAGCAGATCCGTATGCACGCCGACAAGTACAGATGGGGCATGCGTTCCTGACCGACCTCTCGTTCGTCTGCGTGAAACTTGGAAATGTCCTCTATGTGCAGAAGGTTGACCTTTATATGTGCACCCTTCGTAAAAAGTTCAGTGCCGCGGGTGTTTGTTTCTGTGTTTTGCCATGTGGCTTTCTTCAATGTTAGAAGAACACTGCTCCTGCCCCTTCCGTTAAGGAGGAGTTTCGCGAATGCTACAAGGTGCCTTTTGACCAGCTTACAAGTCAACCCAGTGGGCTATTAACTTTAGACAAAGGCTGTACCTTGCAGAACCTCGGATTCAATCTTACTTTCTGCTGAGTTTTCTGTGCGAGACAACCAAACCTTACACGGTGATCGAACTAACTCTCTTTCATCAAAGAGCTTGCCTCCTCCGTCACTCATTTCATGTATACTCTTTGCCCAAAAATAGCCGGGTAGCTGCGCCAATGGCCGGAGCAGGCTGGCAGCCAATCGGTGGCTTTTCAGTCTTCGGACCTGCCCGTTGCTGCCCGGTTACGAGTGTAAACTGGCTGATATGTGCCCGCGCCCTTGAACAAAGCTGCGCTTGCTGTGCTAAAGCTCACCCTCACCGCCATGTATGTCAAGATGAAGTGACCAGATTACATAAATGCTCAACTAAAGAGCACTTACCCAAATTGAAAGTTCTTATGTGGATATTATTTCGTCAACATCGTTTTTTTCTTTCTCGGCATTGATTGCACACATTGCAGGTTTTATTTTTTTAAAGCTGTCTTTAAAATAAGTAAATGAAAGAATAAAGAAATAATCCAGAGACGAAATCTTGTGCGCACAGGATGCATGAAAGTTTTAAGGAGCAGATCAAGAGGCTGACTGATGCTGGGTACCCCGCCGATGTCCTGGTGTCTGTTGCCGAGAAGCTTCTAAGAAAACTGAATGAAGATAAATGTCAACAGGCGCCGATGCACGGTGAAAGGAAGGCTTTTATTGTATTGCCATATCTAAACAACATTTCTGATAATCTGAAAAGAATTGGACAGCGGGCAAACGCAACTGTCGTATGTTCGGCACCTAAGAAACTTACCTCGTTGTGCAAGATTGGGAAAAGCAACAGTAACAGAACGTTCCAGAAGAATATGTGAAGTTATGATGCATTGTTTTTCTTTTTGTGAGGATGTGTGTATTGTGTACGCTTGCTTTTGTTAATCTCTAAATTGTTGAGAATGTGACTTTTACTTTATGAACGCTACGTGTCGTCTTCGCGTGCCGCATTTAAAATGTGCAATATTGTGATGGACCCGAAACTAGTCTCTGGCTATGGGTCCTAAAGCATTGTGCGTATTGTACCCTTGTGAATGGATTTTCGTTTGAAAAAAAAAAAAAAACACGTGGATGCACGACTCGTCATCGGAAGCCGTACGTGTCATGCATTGAAGGTGTCGTGTATAAAACACCGTTATCATGCGGGGGCCATTACATCGGCAAGACGGGGAGATGCCTCAATCAGCGATTGATGGAACACGCACGCGACGTCAGGAACGGGGAAGAGAAATCACTTGTTGAACCCATTCGCTCATGCGAATATAAATCGTGCAAAGCATTTTTTGAAAAAACTGCTGAGCTTGCAAAAATTATGGACATGACCACGTGATTAATAATGGAAGCTGAAAGGATAAATTCTTCGGCAGAGACATGTGTAGGCGCTCTCTCTATCTTTTTATGCGATAAAGAACTCTCGTTTCTCAGGCAACGTTACTGTTATCACAGGTGATGACGTGTTTTCGGTGTATAAATATGTTGCATGTGTGAAATAAAATTTGTTGGAAGTTAGCGTTCGTGTTGTTCCTGTCTTACTCTGCGCTAGAATTTCCCCTCTATGACGAAATATGCTGCAATACGAGAAAATCATCTGCTACATAGCAAATATCGAACCACTTTCCACCACTAAGCATGCATTCCATTTTTTAAAAATATCATTAGGGTAGAGAAGACATACAAATGCCGATTATTGCAAGCGGTCCAGTTCTCTTCTACTGACTTTCAAACTTTTGTCATCTCTGGCATCTTTAACACCACATTCTACTAACTCACACACCAGAAGTCCAGATAAATGGGAAATCCCACATTCACGCGCATATTCGAAAAGCAGTCATTAGCACATAACCGGCCATTAGTGCTTAATACATTCAAAAACACAGGCAGTCTTAGACCAAACGAATCGCCAGTACTTTGTAACATTATGAACCTTGCCCTATTTTATTTCTTTTCCTTTCTTCTTTGTTTTTCTTTTTTTCTGAATCAAGCGTTTAAAGTGGGACATTTCGTTTACTTGTGTCATGATCAGTACGTGTTCATATTTCACTGTGACGAACATGATTTATAGAGTAATTTTTTCTTATCGAAATAAATGGTGTATTTCAATTTTTTTTAAATTCATACTTTGCGCATGTGGTGTACACTGTTGTGATGACACACGTGCGTATTTATTTTTCTCCTTCGCAACCCTGCCATATAACGGTCTCCTGTACCCTGTCAAGCTGCTTACTCAGCTTTTAGCCCAGCAGACCATCCAGCTGTTCTGGAAAAATAAAGAATGAATGAATTAATTTCGCCTGGAACGCGGCTAAGTCACTCAGGACATGAACTGCAAAACATGATTAATGAATTATGCAGAACCGAGCGGTATGTCTAAAATCTAACGTGCAGAAAACCAAAGTAATGTTCAACAGTATCTGTTCTTACCATAAATTTATTTATATACCCTTCCTTAAAATTCCCATAAGGAAGGGTGTTAGGCAGGAAGACACGATCCCGCCAAAGCTATCCACCTCCTGTTTACAAGAGGCATTCAGGGGCTTGGATTGCGAACAATTCAGGATAGGACTTAACGGAGAATACCTTAGTAATCGCCGATTCGCTGCTGACTTTGCCTTGCTAAGTCACTCAGGGAATGAATTACAAAGCCTGATCAATGGTTTAGAAAGGCAGAGCAGAACGGTGGGTCTAAAAATTAACCTGCAGAAAACCAAGGCAATGTTCAAGTCTCGGAAAGGGAACAACTGTTTACAATTGGTAGCGAAGCTCTGGAATTTCTAAGCGAATAAGTCTACTTAAGGCAGATAGTGACTGCGGATTCGAATCATGAGACGGAAATAACTAGAAGGATAAGAATGGTGTGGAGCGCATATATGGCAGGTTCTCTCAGATCATGAATATCAGCGTACCAATATCCCTCAAGAGAAAAGCGTACAACTGTATCTTGCCGGTACTCACCTATGGGGCAGAAACGTGGAGGCTAACGAAGGGGGTTCAGTTTAGGTTACGGACAACGCAGCGAGCTATGGAAAAAAAAAAGAGGTGTAACGTTAAGAGATCAGAAGCGGGCGGAGACGGTGAGGGAAAAAACGTGGGGTAATGATATTCTAGTCGAAATCAAGAGGAAGAAGTGGGCTTGGGCAGGGTATGCAATGCGAAGGCAAGATAACCGCTGGCCCTTAAAGGTAACGGAGTGGATTCGAAAATAAGGCAAGCGTAGCAGGCGGCGGGAGAAAGTTAGGTGCGCGGATGAGATTAAGTCGCCGCAGATACGGTGGCCGCAACTGGTGAAGGACAGGGTTAACTAGAGGAGCATGGCAGAGGCCTTTGCCCGGCAGTGAGCGTATTAAGGCTGCTGCTGCTGATGATGATGACGATGACATATGCAGAAACATTTGCGTCGAGATTCTCGCTGAGTTTTCTCGGCGACATGCAGCAGTCTGGCCGGCTAATTGGTTCGATAACAAACTTCCTTCGGCGCTGTTGGAACATAATTGTCTTCTGTCTGGAACGGGCCAAGTTCTCTGACAGTTTTCTTCCCTGCATATGCAGCTTCCGCCGTCGCACTAATGCAGGAAGGTTGTGTCTCGCCGTAAGATTACAGGGGCAGCATGCTTCCTTAGTGAGCGACACATTTTTTTTAAGGGGCTACAGAAAGGAAAGAAAGGCAGTCGCTCAGATACACGATACTTCCGCTTGCACTGCCAGCAATTACGATGTCGCATTCTGTGCGAAGGAGAGATTGGAAAGCTCGTTTCCTCTAAGGACTCGGTTGCCTCAGTGGGGTCTTCGGGACCGAAGAAAAGCGTGACTTCTGAGCAAGTCGCGTCACTTGCTTCCAAGAGTTTGAGACAGCCAGGGCAGTGAAGACAAGTTGAGACAATGAAGTGCCTTCTCGTACTGCTGGCCGTAGCGGCTACTGCCTGCGTCGCCTACCCGGGTGAGAAACGTTCGAGTTCAATGAGCAGTGCGCCTTTCATGCCAGTACAACTAAGAGACGATGTTAGCGAGGACAGAATGAAGCTCGAGTTTTTTGCTTTCGGGAAATTCCTGTCGTGTTTCTTGCGGGGCTTAAGAACTTTAGACCATATGAAGACATGGTGCCATCACTGTCCGAACGATGTACGGGCCTGATCAGCTTATGTTTAGCTGTTTTAATGGTTCAAATAAAATTTTTCTCCAAGGAACGAAGTACAGTGAATGCAACAGCTGGCTCGAGTACTTCGTAATGACATTTTAGATAACAGAGAAGTTGTCTTGAAATTCTCATAAGCAGCCTCCAAGATGTGGAAATTATATGGCAAGGTAGGTCTGCAGCCACTGATTCGAGGCGTAGCGAATAGCATTTGTTGTAATTATCGTGCTTTTCCGGACCTATAAGCTGGCGCTCGTAACTGCCACGCAATAAAGCTAACATGTTCTTGTTTGGGTGAAGAACTTATACGGAGAGGTGCCTTCGTGACTACGCGGCGTTAAAAACGGAACAAACGAGAAGACGGAGAAGCGAAGGCTGAAAACGCGTTATCGTTCCTTATGCTTGGCCTGCTCGGGATAACACCTCTCTATCCAGCAGGTTATAACAAAAAAAATAAATAGAACCGGTTGTACACGCGTCGGAGATGACTAGTTGAGCAAATTGTAATATTAAAGGCGTGTCTCACATAATATAAACAAGGCTTTAAACAGAAAGGTAAAACGATGCTACCAGTAGTGCGAATGAAGTATAAAGATGGTTTTCGTGATGCGGTCATGTTTTGTGAGTATGAATCAGTTACCTTCACACTGATGCTACCCTTGAATATCGTCCATTCGAACTTCTAGGATCCGTGAGCCCCAATTGTATAAGAAAGCTTCTGCTCAACTCGAACTCCGATTAACGCGAACGAATTTTATTTCCTGTTTAGTCTGCAATCATCAAAATCCGAGTGGCCAATTTTCAAACCACTGAATAGCCGCTAGTAATATTTTTTTCAGAGCTTTGAGGGAAAGCAGTAAGGAAAGGGAACCAAACTCAGTGAGGCCGTTTCAACCCTCAATTCCATGCAGATGGCGACTCGACTCAGTTCAAGTTCCCGCCCGAACCCCAGCCCTGCGCCGCCAACGAGGTGTGGAAGGAGTGTGTGGGAAGCAGCTGTGCCGAGACCACTTGCAAGAAGCGCACAATCGGACCGGGCTGCACGTACGACTGCCGCTACGGCTGCTACTGTGCAGACGGGTTCTACCGGAACGCCGAGGGTAACTGCGTCACACTGAACCAGTGCCCACCCGAAGAGGAGTCTGTGGGTACGTCTAGCGAAGGACTCGGCTGGCCGTGCGGTGTCGAAATGAAGGCCCCCGGCCTGATGATAGTTGGGATTGGTGGTCAGGGCTTGCCCAGGGCTAGGCGACATTATTGTTGCCATATCTAACAATTCTGGACAAAAGAATTTTCGAACGGGAAAGAGTTTACGAGGTCAGTTTTTTCATATATTGTAAGATTTCACTATGACTATCAATATATCCACAGATCTGCCGCCGGTCGGCTTTAATTTTCCATTAACGTTCTTGCTATCGTCAGAAGAGTTTCCCATTGTTTTTTTATGGCAGTCTTAATTGCTCGGTGCAAGGAATGGAAATATTATCAAAAAATGATTTTGCTACATATTGGAAGAATGAACCAGCAGTTTAAATATTTCTGTACCAGTGCCTTACAGTTTTTCAATATTCAAAATTCCTGCCCAAGAATGTTGCAGATAGGTACACTCGAAGCCGGAAATGACTAAGAAGGTTTTCTGGGTTAGTACAGTAGGGATTAACTGTGTTGCCTGAAAGGGGACATCCTTGTATAGGAATTATTGCTGCTCAGAAAGGCCAGGTGTAAGGCGGCCGTCAGAAATAGTTGTTACTTACTGGATTAGTCATTCGTCACAAAGACCACGTGCTCCAGTTAGTCCCCTATTATCGATTTAATCAATCCCTACATGATCCATGATAGTGCTGTCCTGGTGCACAATGGATATGGCGCCTTTAAGAATGCTGTTTATTTCACTTCTTCACTTTACTTTATTCACCTTAAAGACCCCCTTCAGGGGGTATTACATAAGGGGTGGGTTAATATATTCAACAATAATAAATACATGCCATTGCACTATGATACAAGTGGTTACAGCGGATAAGAATGAAGATGGGCACGTGGACGTGGTATAAGCAGACCTGGCTCATGTCAGAGTAGACGCTTTCACAAAATAGTGGTGCTGTTTCGCTGTCGCTACCAGCTTTTTGCCTTGAGGAGATCGACAGGTGAGGCAGTGTTCTACGGCCACGTCGGCTCGTACTTGTCATTTTAAAAGTACGCCTATAGGGCGACTGCATTTTAGACAGCTTTGAGGCAAAATACGCAGTCTATTGTGTTCGAATGCCAATTCGTTGGCAAAAAATTACCGGCTACTTGATATTGCCGCGTATTGTAAACCGGAAATACAAAGAAGCATGACGAAGAATTTAGGTGCATTTCTCGCTATGGCAGAAGTAACCTGGCGACCTCGAAACGGCTCCCCTTGGTGCTGATGCCCTTAGATTACGTTGCACGTTCATTACCGCAAAGTTTCTGCGAGGGAAAGATACTGAAGACAACGTGCCCTCTCGCTACCCAGACAGGAATTATTCGATGGGTTCGCAGCTCCTAATCGTCAACTCGGTTGCCTCCGATACGCTTTCGCTGCGACCTCAGCCTGAACGTATTTTTTTTCGTATTTAACAAAATCAGAGAAACGAATGCTTCGCTGCTGTCTCTAGCCCTCCTTTCAAATGTCTTAATGTCCTCAGAGAACTTGCAGAGCATCTAAATACCACCACCTCTGAATGGTTATAGAAGGTTGTATAAATAGCGCGACCTGAAGCTCTGGGTGTGTGTTCTGTTCTTCATCGTCAATGCTACTGCAGTTAGAATGTTTGCACACGCAAGAAAAGCAGCGACCACATGTCCGACCGTTGAACACATCTGTCAATAAGGGAAACCCCTGGCACACGTTTGTTGCTCCTTTAGCTCTAAAGCAACGACATGGGCAGTTCTTTCTCTCTCAGTCGGAGAGAAGCACTTAGCACAGTCTCCGCACCTCGTCTCTGAAGCTGCAGCTGGCACTGGAATTGACCGATAGCGTTGCAGAAGCTGCCCACAGAGTTAATTCTTGTACGCCCGTGGCGAACGCGAACCAGGCATGGTCTCGAGCTGGCTCTTTGAGCTAGCTGCACCATAGTGCATCTTCTGCTGTATAATTAGAAAGGTTCCAAAAAGAGGCCTGAATGGTCTTACACCGAATCAGTTGGCGGTCACCTGCTCACTTCAAGATGAGAGCCGAGTTAGTTCAGGGAAATCGCGCTATGTGTGGTAGGTGGTTCCTGAGAGGCAGCAGTAACAGCGGTGAACATGCCTCTCGGTAACTGCTTACGGCCATTTCCAACGGAACGGTTTGGTCCAGGACCCTTTTGCCAAGCGTTTCACCGCAGAAAAGCTGAGCACCAGCCAAATGCGAGGCGGATGCTCTACCACAAGGCTGGGCTCGTTTCATGCAGCATCCGTTTTGCAAATGGCGGGGTACCACCATTTTGCTTAATAATCAGTCCGGGCCATTTGGCATAAAGTTGCGCTAATGCAGCGGTACGTGGAATCAGCTTCTGCTCTTGAACATTGAACCAGGAGGGTATTTTTCAGCAAAGATATGAGCTTGACTTTCGGCGTCACCATGAAACTGCACTCAGCTGAACGTTAATACAGTTGTTATTTCTTTATCTGATGAAAATGCGGAGCTAGGCCCCTCCGCCTCCGGGACTACAAACCCTGGTTCAGAGCCTCCAACTGCACGTATCCATGACGTGGTAGAGCCTAAATTAAGATGTGATTTGATTTGATGTATTGGGGTTTAACGTCCCAAAGCGACTCAGGCTATGAGGGACGTCGTAGTGAAGGGCTCCGGAAATTTCGACCACCTGGGGTTCTTTAACGTGCAGTGAATTCATCGCACAGTACACGGGCCTCTAGAACTTCACCTCCATCGAAATTCGACCGCCGCGGCCGGGATCGAACCCGCGTCTTTCGGGCCAGCAGCCGAGCGCCGTAACCACTGAGCCACCGCGGCGGGTAGATTAAGATGTAATAGAGAATGCATTAAGACTGGCATCACGAAACCGTGTAAGGCAGAATATGCAGCATGCTCTACTTGTTCATTAGTCGTTCAAACAAAGCTTTTCCCTGTCTCTATCTCTTCTCTCCGTGCAGGTGAGCCTCATCCACCGTGCGGTGCCCACGAGGAGTGGAAGGTCTGCGTGAGCAGCTCCTGCGCTGAGACCACCTGCGAGCACCGGACCATCGGCCCCGCCTGCACGGCTGACTGTCAGCGCGGGTGCTACTGCTCCCACGGTTTCTTCCGCAACGCCCAGGGCAACTGTGTCCGCGAGGACCAGTGCCCGACGGCATAATGCCCGCGCTGCGTCGTCCACCGGTGAGCACCAAAGAGGAACCACCGTCGGGATGTCCACGCGGGTACAGCGGGCAACACGGGGTTTTTAAGATGCGAGGAAACGAGTCTGTGGGAGCTGCAGAGACGGCTTGAGAGAACTAGGCCATGAAACAAATCAAATGGAAGCAGCAGCTTGAATTAAGAGAGCAGGTGACATTCTTCGGGGACTGGAGATGCATGCCTGGCAGTTTATTTAAAGGCCGATGGAGATAAAGGTGACCAAACGTGAAGAGAAGAATCATGGGTTCAGGGAAAAACAAAGAAAGGGAGTGGGGAGATTTAAATATATTTCTAGATTTTGTTACAGGAATCTTCATCCTACTCCACGGAAACAAAGGGAAAAAGGAACAAATCACAAACAGCAGACGTACTGAAGCCCGATGTCGGCAACATCTCCTATGTATAAATATATTTATTTCAGTGGTCAGCCCAGCAGTAATACAGTTATTATTCACTACTACATTTTTTTCTTGCCTATTCCCTTTGAGTTCCACCCCTCAACTGTTTTTATCTCCAGTTATCTACAGTTCCTTTCTTTCTTATTTTTTCTGTGAACGACGATTTTCTTCTAAGAAAAACTGCCTTGTATTGAGCTATCCCGCCTTTTTTAATTGGTTTCAACCCTTTAAAATTAAGTGGTGTGGGCCGAAACGATTTATTTTTTAACGCGGTCCTGTTAAAGTCCTCATTGTCCAGGAAACCGGGTATCAGAGTTGTCGGCGTCGGTGTTGGCGTTGTGGGCGAAAAATCATGATTATGACTCCGGCATCGAACCAGCCCACAGGATAGCGAGCGAACTGCCCACCGTGGCATGTGGCACTTAAATTAATGGTTGGTCGCTCGGGAAGAGCAACCTTTGTCACACAAGGCCCATCGCTGGGTGCACCTGCCATCGCAGGGCAGCGGCGCATTGCTTAACCGCTGAACCACTGCATATGGAGGGGTATGAGTACTCCCAGAGATCTATGAATGTAAAGTAGAAAACGACCTTCTGCATATCTGGGAATTGACCCATGTCGCATTATGCCCTTAAGGCGGAGCTCAAGTGTTTCCTCCAATTTTTATAAAGTCTGACAAACAAATTCAAATTCTTTATTTCTTTATTTCTGCCTTGTAAACATACAGACAGCGGAGGCGCAGAAAAAGCTGAGAAACAGCTTGACTAAGCCGCAGCCCCCTTTCGCTTGGCAGCAGCTTGACAGCAAGGCTTTTAATACAAAAGGCAGTTGCAAAGCGTGATAACAAGTATACAATACAAGAGAAAACGAAAGAACATTATACAATATTGACACAATATTCACATTGGGTAGACACAGGTAATGGCAGCAAAGGAGAAAAAAAAAGAGAAAGAAGAAAAAAAAAACAAAACAAAAATCCTACATGCTAGCATACAAAGCACGCAAAGACCTGTTTGACGAACTGAAAAGGTCAAAATTATTATATATATACGCGTTTAGCAGGGACGGAAGAGTGAACTGCAGGCGTTCTCTACCCGAGTTTAACCGTGGGGTCGGGACTATCCATGTCTCCGCATGCCTTGTTGTGTAGCTTGCATCTCGGGTATGTAGTTCAGCAAGTTTACGTATGTGGTTTACATTTCTACGTGTTTCGAGTTTAAACCGGACACTCAAGCGATATTTATACAAGTTGTGTATTTTTAGCACACCACTTTGGAGAAAGAGATCTTTGCTTGGCGAGTCCCAGGGGACATTGTAAACATGACGAAGAAACTTTTTCTGAAAAATGTAGATACGCTGAAGACAGCTAACCGTAGCTGTGCCCCACACTAGATGACAGTAGTTTAAATAGGAGTAGAAAAGTGAATTGTAGAGGAGTAACTTTACTGTTCTTGGAATGACGTATCTGAGCCGACTTATGACTCCGGTTATTTGAGCCAGTTTCGTGACAATATGGTCCGTGTGGTGTTCCCAAGACATGCTGGAAGAAAAAACTACTCCAAGGCATTTAAATTGTTCAACTATGTCTATACGTCGCGAGTTTAGTTTAATCTCGATGGGGGAAGGAAGTACTTTGTTTTTAGGACGAAATATGACAGCTTTTGTTTTCTTCTCATTTATACGCATGTATCTGGATTCGGACCACTTTTGTAATTCACTCAAGGTGTCATTGCATTCCCGAACAAGGAGATCAAGATCATTTCCAGTAAAAAAGATGCTAGTGTCGTCAGCGTAGATAATAAATTTTGCGGCGGAGTTAATGTTGGAGATATCATTTAGGTACATATTAAAAAGTAATGGTCCCAATATACTACCCTGGGGAACGCCAGAAGTAACAAGTTTTAGTTCAGATGTCACATTGTCTATGCTTACAGCCTGTTTTCTATGCGAAAGATATGATTTCAGGATCATTTGAGCCAGTCCACGAATACCACAACGCTCCAAGTTTTTCAGGAGTACACTGTGGTTTACTAAATCGAATGCCTTCGAGAAGTCCACGAAGACACCAATAACAAAGGCCTTATTTTCAAACTGTGTTAGTATATATTCCTTTTGTTCGAGTAGTGCTAACTCGGAAGATTTATTTTTACAAAACCCAAATTGATTAGGTGACAAAAGGTCATGTTTATCAATAAAATCAGACAACCGCGTATAGAGAACTTTTTCAAAAGCTTTCGAGAATATTGGGAGTATCGATACTGGTCTATAATTTCCTAAATCATTGCGGTCTCCTTTCTTATACAAAACCGTTACTTTGGCTATTTGCATTTTTTTAGGAAATGTGCCCGTAGTAAAGCATAAGTTAAATATATCTGCAAGAACAGGGGCAATAACTCTTATAACATGCTTGACAGGCCTCACTTGAATGCCGTCAATGTCACAGCTATGGCTGTTATTTAGGCTTTGTACGACTGATATAACCTCCTCTGTCGTAACTGGGTTCAGAAATATTGTGTCCCTATTGTAAGAGCTAAAATAGGTGTTGAAATCACTTGACGGGGTGTTATGGGCAAGGGTGGCAAAAAAGTTGTTGAAGGCATCTGCCAACTCTCTGCCGGATACATCTTTGTTATCAAGCTTTAAAGCCCGCGGGGCAGCCTGTGGTTGCTCACGCCTCAGTAAGAAATTCAACCTTGACCACAACAGATCGTGGCGACCATTTTTAATTTCAAGAAATGTCGCGAAGTATTCCGCACGAGCGAGACGTAGCTTTTTTGTTAATCTATTTCTGTATTTCTTAAAAATGCTTAGGTCATCTGTTGAACGTGTGTTTAAAAAGATTTTGTACAGTTTGTCTTTCGTTTTAATTTCTTGGCGCAACTCAGAAGATATCCAAGGTTTGCGAGTTTTACGCTTTATTGCACGCACTTTTAGCGGGAAAGAGGAATGGTAGAGCTGTTTAAATACTCGGAGGAACTCATCGTAAGCCTCATTTGCGTCACTGGTAACGTCAATACTATCCCACTCAACTTGTTCTAGTGAACTGTGAAATGAATTGAGGAACAAACAAACAAACAAACAAACAAACAAACAAACAAACAAACAAACAAACAAACAAACAAACAAACAAACAAACAAACAAACAAACAAACATACAAACAAACAAACAAACAAACAAACAAACAAACAAACAAACAAACAAACAAACGAACAAACAAACAAACAAACAAACAAACAAACAAACGAACGAACGAACGAACGAACGAACGAACAAACGAACAAACGAACGAACAAACAAACAAACAAACAAACAAACAAACAAACAAACAAACGAACGAACGAACGAACGAACGAACAAACAAACAAACAAACAAGCAAATAAACAAACAAACAAACAGACAGACACACAGACAGACAAACAAACAAACGGCGTCTCTCATAGCCTTAGTCGCTTTGGGACGTTAAACCCCATAAACCAACCAACCAAACAAACAAACAACCAAACAAACAAACCAACAACCAAGCAAGCAAGCAAAGAAACAAACAAACAAAAACAGATACATTAGGGTGCCGTTAGGGATCAGGTAATTGCTGAGGCCGTTAGAAAAGTCAGAGACACCTTGATTGTACGGATCACAGAGTCTGCATTACCTTACACTAATTTTATGCAGTGACGAAACGTGAGTTCATCAGAAATACGGTCAGCAAGCTTAACCGCTTTCGCTTTAGCCTTGATGTCAGCAACCACTCCGACGCATTAGTGAGATATGTACTACGTGAACTGTTCCTATAAAGTGGTACTCTGTGTCACCTTCCACCCGCAGTGTGTTTTTTTTTGCGATTTCTGCGGCACTCAACTCGTGTAGAATTCAATGAAAACATTTGTAACGCGTTTGCAGTAGACGGCAGGAGCTCATGCGTAACTGATGAAAACGAATTTTGATGATTGCAGTCGAATGAAAAGCGCAGCGGTCAAGTAATCTTTTTTGCCTGCTAGAACTTGTTTATGAAGTGTATATCGGTTTGGAACGGACACTGGATATAGGCCAGCTCTCCCGGGCGCACTTCTTCAGCCACCCATGGAAACAAATCAGAAGAAGAGAAAACATATTTACCCTGCAATATTTTATTGTTTTTATATTGTTAGGGATATGCACGAAGGAATGGAAATATGAACTTGAAGCCACGGTTCATTCAGAAAACTGCAATTTCGCTTCAACAAATGTTGATAAAAAAACCTTCATTTCCAACTAACTCATCTTGGTTGCATTTCATGCCCAGGGTATAATCTTAGAAACAAGCTCCTGGAACCACAGCACGGCCGATTCAACGGAAGACGGAGACTTGGAAAGACGACCTCTCTCGTGTATCACATAATGTACGAATTACTTGGTTCAATAAACAGCAATGCAATACACAAGTGCTATCAAGGACTACTTTTAGAAAAAAAATCATAAATAGCTTCTGTGACGCAGCGGACTTGCAATTAGTCTGAATATCATCTTACTTGGTAAATAGGTACAAGTATCTATTCGTGCAGTTGAAGGGTTAAACATTTCATCAAAGCGAGCAATTCCATCATGTGAATTCTGTTGTGGAGCAGGACGCCGCGCGTTACTTTGTTGGTGCCGCAGGAACGGGTGGTAAGAGAATGGATGCGCAAAATTAAAAGTTATAAAGAATTCCTAAAAGATTTCACCACTGGCTGTCACCCTTGGCACAGAGGAAAAGGGAATGCGTGCATGACCGTATCGTAAACGTTTCCCGAAGAAAACAAATTGAAAAGCTCGTCGTACCGCCGCGTCACTATTTCAGCGTCGAGGCTCCGGCCCGGCTGCGCGATTTGCACAAAAAGTTATTCCCTTGTTGTTTCGTGTAGAGCGAATAATCTTCCAGCCGTAAACAGATGCTAATTCAGACATTTTAAAAGGAAAACTAGGGTAGGTTTAGCGCTTGTTAAGCCTAGTGATACGAGCGAAAGCTCTGTTGAGCATGGTTACGCATGGTTTGGCGCCGGAGTCGGTCCGGCGCACGCCTCATCCATGGCGAGACTTAGCGACTGAGCGCCAGCGAAAAAGCTGTTATGCCCCCCCCCCCCCCCCCCCCGCTAGTCACGTGGTACAACAGTGGCGAGGCTCCGAGCGAGCGCAGATGCGGTGCCTCTCCACAGTGAGTCACGTGGTACGGCGCAACTTGCAACACCTCCGCTCTGCCGGCTCAAGGTCAAACGCGCGCCAAACGAACTTGGAAGTCGTAGTGCGATGATTACAACTTTTGTTCTGAAAATGTGTCATAATGCCCTTTGATCACGACCGGAGCTCTTAACCCCTCCATATCCATGACTCGGAGCAGAAAACAGACACCACTGCCCGCTGTCGCGAGCGCTCTTTGCTTTTAGTTTTGATCATTTCTCACAAGCGTTTACCTGGATTACACTGCAGCGCGTTCTGACCTTTTATATTGACTAATTTTCTGCTACTCTCATTTCTCTCGTCCCCCCCCCCCCCCCCTGCCCAATCCCCCCCCCCCCTCCGTGTAGGGTAGCAAACCGTATATTGTTGTTGTTGTTGTTGCCTTGGTGGCATGGCACATACCCACGACGGGGGATTGGCCAGGGTTCAGTATATTCTTCCGGTTAACCTCCCTGCCTTTCCTCTTCTTCCTCCTCCTCCTCTTCCACAGCAACGCATACACCTCTGATTGCTGCGCACTTGGGAGAGGACTGGGTGAAAATGAATAAAACAGTGGTCCCGACGATTGTGGCAGAAGCACGAGGAAGCGAAATAGGAACGTTAAATTTAATAACGTTAAGTTAGCTGGGCATTTGACTCGGAAGTGATTTCATTTCATCCTTGAGTCATCGAGGAAACTCTCTTCAAGGACAAGAAAAAATGCTTTCCTCTGCTGCGTATCCCAAATTCTCCAGAGCTGCTACCCACTGCAGCGTTGAATTTTTCGCAGAGCTAAAGTCCTCACTAATAACTCACAGTACCGTTGTCTATGGTGCACAATCTGGAGGCACATTGTCATCGCCAGCATAACTACGCCAGAACTCACAGTACCGTTGTCTATGGTGCACAATCTGGAGGCACATTGTCATCGCCAGCATAACTACGCCAGAACTCACAGTACCGTTGTCTATGGTGCACAATCTGGAGGCACATTGTCATCGCCAGCATAACTACGCCTACTCTGTCATATCCCACCAACTAATTATATCCTGTGCCAGCTGCGGCCATCTTATTCAAGCAAACTCTCTAATTTCATCTGCCTGTCTCACTCTCTGCCAACCCCTGCTATCATTGACATTGCTTGAAATACAATGATTTATTCTAAATACTGATTACCTTGCCTCCCCATTACATGTCTTGCCCAAGCATATGCCTTTTGATTTCGAGCAGGATATAATTATTAAGGCGTAAGCATTTTAATGCCTCAACATTGTCGACAGAAGGTTGTCCGCCGAGGTGTCACACTTTTTCTATCCAGACCAGAAAAAAAAAATCTTTGTGCACGATGGGATCCGAACCACCATCCTTCCGTTCCGCAGCCGAGCATGGCTACGCTATCTCCCGCCAACGCATATGTAGTTCTCCTTTCCTAGGAAGCTGGAGTGTGTTTGCAGAAAGGCGTCGAATCAGACGGATGCCTCCCAAATGCCCTCCAGTGTCTCCAGCATTTAAGATTCACAAACAATTGTGTACTTAATTCACATATTAACCACACGTCAGTGACACAAGCAGCAACACCGCGCAAAACGCTATCGCCTCACCGCACTTAAGGCCAACAAAGTGCCCGCCTGAATTATTCGCGTTTGTTCCTTGATCCATTCCTCTCCCTTTCAATCTCTTAACGTTAGACTTATCCCTTTTCTTTCCATAGCTCTTTCTGCCATCCTCAACTTAATATCAATCCTTTTTGTTAACCAGTGAGGTTTTGTTCCATTTGTGAGCACTGGCCTGACACAACTGTCATATAGTTTATTCACGAGAGATACTGGCTGTTCATGACCTGAGAGTACCTGCGAAATGCACTAAACGCCCTTGTTATTCGCCCACTTATTTCACCCCTGGCTTCCGGGTCGCGGTTACTACCTGCCCTATGTAGCTGTATTCTCAGCAAATTCCAGTGCTTCACTGCCAATTGTTAACTGTTGTGTCCTTCCGAGGCTGTTTAGCCTTCATCTTTGTGCTTTGCCCGTCTTGGTTCTCGATAATGTCTTGAAATTTTAACCCCTGAACTACTTAGAACGGGAATGTCATCAACGGATTGGAGGTTGCTAAGGTATGCTTCATGACCTTTTATGCCCAGTTCTTCCAAGTGCTATTCTATCAGTATACTTCCTGTAAAGAGAGAGTGGATAGTACTGGAGAGTTCGCGTTTTCTTTCCTGACACCCTTACTTATCGGGATTTCCTAAAACCTGATATGAAGGAGTATCGGGGCTGTACAGACGCGGTAGATATTTTCCAGTTCCCTTATACATGCCTCCTCTGCACCATGATACGACAATAACTTGATCACTGATGAGGCTTCGACCGAGTCTGATGCGTTGTCATAATATATGAAAGTTATAAAAGGCGATTTATTATTATTTGCATACTTTAGTCTCACAATTGGGGAGATGCGTCAGTGCGGTTTGTGCAGGTGGATTGTACAGCAAGGCGGCCATTATAGACATCACTGAGTTCAATAAATAGAAGATTAAATGACTAAAATTATTGAATAAACGCTCCTATTTTTGACTTCAGGGGGCATGATTAATATGCGAAATTGAAGGCCGTCAACGCTGAAGGTGTACCTAGTTTTTAAATTTTCTTTATGCACAATATGGTTCAAGTTATCGAACGTCAAATCTAAGCATGCATTGAATAACGGTCCTCTTGAGCGCTAGGCGTATGCTCTACATCATTGCCCCACACATATTTGTGGGTTATACATGTTTAAAATGTAAAATTTTCAGCATGTCGGAGTGTTCTATGTAAATATTTGAAGATATCTACAATGACTGCAAAGCTACCATAGTCCTACATAAAGTCAGCAGTAAAATTCCGTTAAGGAAGGGTGTCAGGCAGGGAGACACGATCTGGCCAATGCCATTCACCGCCAGTTTACAGGAGGTATTCCGAGGCCTGAATTGGGAGCACTTCGGGATAAGAGTGAATGGAAAATACCTAGGTAATCTGCGATTCGCTGATGACATTGCCGTGCTAAGTCACTCAGGGCATGAACTGCAAAGCATCAGAAATGAGTTAAAGAGACAGAGCAATGCGGTGGGTCTAAAAATTAACATGCAAAAAACCAAAGTAATGTTCAACAGTCTAGCAATAGAAAAGCACATCGCAATGGGTATTGAGGGGCTGGAAGTAGTAAGGGAAGATGCCTACTTAGGGCAGGTAGTGACCGCTGATCCGGGTCATGAGAGGAAATCATGGCGTCTTAGTCGAAATGAAGAGGAAGAAATGGGCTTGGGCAGGGCATGTAATGCGAAGGCAAGATAACCGCTGGTCCTCAAGGGTAACGGAGCAGATTCCAAGAGAAGGCAAGCTTACGAGGGTGAGGCAGAAGGTTAGCTGGGCGGATGAGATTAAAAGTTTGCGGGGATACGGTGGCCGCAAACTGGCAAAGGAGAGGGTTAACTGAAGAGACATGGGAGAGGCTTTTGCCCTGTAGGGGACGTTGTCAGGTTGATGTTGATGATTACAAGAACCCACGAAAAACAAAATGCTATTACGAAGTTGTTTTTTTTTTGGTCACACTTTCACTGTTTCGACGGCCAGTTTTATGCATGTCTACTGGCAGTTGCTGGCGCACTGATTTCGAAGGGTACCGTTCGCGCGAGCAGCCCTTAAAACGAAAATAATGCATGCTGCTGATCATAGGCGTACCTAATTGTTGTAAAGTATGTACTGCTGGCAGCTTCACCCCGCAGAGGGGAGAACTGTAAAACATATTCTGCAAAAAAATGGACGAGAAGTTTCAGATTAAAGCAGCGCTAACTCCACTGTACACTTCTTGGGACAAACCCAATATACATGTTCCTATAAATCTGCCCTGCGCACTATGCGCCAGCTGCATACAATTTAGAAAAGGTTTTTCTTAGACGCAGTTGAGCCCCGCAGACTATACGCACCCGGCGCGGACTGCACCACGGATAACGGTACTCTTTGGAACATTCTTATGAAGCACAGTGCCTACGGAAAACAAGTTAATGAAATCCGTTCAAGACTGCAATATCCATCGTACTGGATCACCGAACTAGACCGTTTTCATTTAGCGGGTCATTTTAGACAACTAAACATCTTGGGCACTATATGAAATCACAAACTTATGTTTCGTGCGCAGTCAGCTTTGACAATAACGATGTTTTATTATGCTTCCATAAGAAGAACAAGGTCTAGGGGCCGTAAAATTACTTTCCACATAGGCAGCAGCGTCACTCCCAGACACAGGGCAAACTGCGGACCCGTAGTTCTGGGAGCGCTCTGGTCGTTCGTACGCTGCCGTCACTTCCGGTTATTTATCGGTACAGTTTTGAGACTTAATGAGACTTTTGAGGAGTAATGCAAGATGATGAGCGGACGGTTACCAAATCGAACGTGCTATAGAGCAGCCTCCGGCGTTACGCTCAGTGAATTAATTTCGGCCGTTGAGAGGAGACAAAGGACCAATTTTTTGTTGCGAAAGCAACACTACGCGAGTCGCCGAGCCATTTCGTGGAGCCGAGGAAAGGCCATACTGCGCATGGGCGAGGAGCAGTGACGTCACACGGCGCACAGCTGGCGCGCCGCCGCCGTCGCTGCGCAGGTGACTCAGAGGTGCCGAGACCGCGCTCGCCAGTTGCGCATGCGCAGTAGCGGCGTATAGCTAGCGTTCCGGGGCTGCCGCCGCAGCCGCGCGCTCTCCATCCATCTCCTCGTTGCTTTGGCAATCCTCTAGGTTTAACCGGAGTTAAACCACTGCCAATTTTTTGGTTCCAGTGGATTACTTTTACGTCCGTTAGATTTGTGGGCTTTCAATAGTTTCGTTTTGTATCGCCAAACCACGTTGTGTTTTTCTAGCTTAGGAAAAGATCATTAGAAGGATTTGATAAAGAATACACGGCTACTGGAAATAGCAAACAAGTAGGCTATAAGTTTCTTATTTTCAACTGAGCAAAACTGAAAATGTTGTGTTATATTAAGGGAACAGAATACTCTGTACATCCTCTTGAACTCATATCGTCTCTTTCAAGCTGATCTTTGTCAGCTGTGTCGCACATCTCGTATTCCTCTCTCGATTGAGTAGAATGTCTGTGGTGATGCGGCAAGAGACCCCCATAGCACATCGTGACCAATAACCATGCAGAGTGTGCATGAAGTTCTTTTCAGACTGCTCAACATGACGATTTTAACACTGAACTTTATTTGCAAGTGCCGCTTAGCGCATGTTACAAAATGGGGCCAAAGGTGCCGTGCCATGTACTGACCAGACAGTCTAGCGACTTTGTGCGGCATGCAACCGGTGGCTTGTTATTCTAGCGGTGGTAGACTTTGACATTCTCGCTGAGGTCACCAAATGGCGTACCGCCGCCGGTCTTAAGCCGTCGGGCACTGGTCCTCGCGGACACAGTTGCCCTGGGCGTTGCGGAAGAAACCGTGGGAGCAGTAGCAACCGCGCTGGCAGTCGGGAGTGCACCCGGGGCCGATAGTCCGGTGCTCGCAGGTGGTCTCGGCGCAGGAGCTGCTCACGCAGACCTTCCACTCCTCGTGGGCGCCACACGGTGGGTGGGGCTCATCTGAACAAGAGGCAAGAGAGAGAGGAAACAAAGGGTGAGAAGCCGATTTTAGAATGGACGAAGTGCGGGATACATGATCGAATAGTGACATGGACGAGTCCTGTGTTCATTTTAACTCTGGCACTTCTCTCTCTGACACTTGCTGTGACAGTTGGCTCTGACAGTTAAAATTGAAGTGATAATCTGGCTAGACAGCAAAAGCTGCTTTATTTGGGTCCTTTGATGTCATGCTTTGTAGGAAAAAATCATTTATATTCGTTTTGGTCCAGAGAGAAGTTACTCAAATTTTGGCTTATTAATTTCTTGAGATAAGGCAGTGGAAGTTGCATTAAAATATGTTTTTTAAAAATAATTTTTGGCAGTTGCTTTGTAGAGTGTATACCATGTAATATGTACAAATCACCGCACGGCAACGACAGTCTATAAACAACGTTCTTTCTACATTTGATGAAAGGCGACACATGTTTTGTTGTACAGGTGCTCCAGTTCTGGTGGGTACCGGCCGTTAATTTTCACTCCATGTGGAGGCAAATCGCCGCCAGCTTCATCGCAGCCACCCCGAAACTCAATCCGTCGCATCTGTTGGCCTAGCTCTTTAGACCATGGGAGAGCCTGTGAGCGTAAGGGATGACAGCCGCCCCACGACGTTAGCTTGGCCATCCTGGCCCGGTGAGTTGGCACGTGGATTAAACCACCACTTAACCGCATACTCAATGTGGTGTCCTTTTTTGCTATTGCGTCCAGTTGGCGCTCTTTTTTTTTTACCACGAACATTCCCCAACTAGCCCAAACTTCGGCTCGGCTACAGTTCATTCCGCTATTTCGCGAGGCTGCTCGCCGCACCTAGGGCTTGGATCATTCCGTTGAAGCTCCGAAATCTGAACTCGCTGTAAGGGCAGGGATGGCAGACAAGGCGATGATCGGCTACATTCAACACGTTAATCTTTCTTCGGCCGTGCTGGCTAAGGGGCGGGGTTGGGGGTCTGTGGCTCCGGAGCCTGTACAGGCGGGGTGGGAATGTACTGGCGACCGGCGGCGGTAGCGAACTATGCGCGACGAATGCATACGTCATCAATAGTTTTGGAAAAGTGTCCACGGAGCATTGCGGAAAGAATGCGGCTTGCCCTTCTTTTCGCACAGCCTGCGTTGAAAAGTGGGCACTCATCATGCGAAAGCAACTTTTTCAGTTGCTCACGCAGAACGTCGCCACCGGTAGACTGGTGCAGTTGGGAAATGATAAGTATGAGACTTGAAGAGCCACAAACACTAGAAAGTCGAAGATAACGATGAGCTATAGTCGCCAGTGGTCCTTCAATATCTTTGACTACCTCGACCATTTTGATCGGAAAATGATAAGACCATCAAAGATGGCATTCTTCACTCCTCGCATCAGAGCGCGCACCTTCTTTTTTCTGGTTGGACTGAGGGCCGGCACAGGCACGCAGTCAGAGTAGCTCTTTGACAAAAATTTTCGTTCTCATTTGTAGCCTCCTTTATGTCTCCTTTATGAAGACAAATTATCCTTTGCAGTAACATAGCAAAATCAAATCTCCGTGATAAAAGAGGTTGAGGGTATAGCGGCTGAGGATAAACGAAGTTGTAAGATCAAAGAGCGTAAAATGTTCCGCAAGTGACTCACAGTCGTTGCTAATAGTTAAATATATTGGGCGCAATCCTGATTCATTTATGAACCGGTTCGCAGGAATACGAACCTGCAGACAAATAACAAATGCACCTTCCTGGGTGGTAAGGTGGTCGTTCATGCACGCACTCATGGTAGCGCAACAGAATTTTAAACTACATGCATTGTACACGGGTCGTCAAATGGTTGCATGAGATAAAAAATTAGCTGGAATAGCTCTTACTATTCGGTTCCCGATATCCTGACAAAATCGGTACGCTCCGGGTTCACTGTTATACTATAACTGCGACACACAGTATACGAGTACTGAATAGGCCGAAGTTGACCGTGTGAATCGGTTTGTACCGTGTGCGGCTTCATACCTGCACCGCCTTGTTCTGGTGGGCACTGGTCCAGCGTGACGCAGTTTCCTTCGCTGTTCCGGTAGAATCCTTCGGAGCAGTAGCAGCCGTAGCGGCAGTCATCCGTGCAGGCGGGGCCTATGACGCGCTTCTTGCACGTGGTCTCGGCGCAGCTGCCACTGACGCACTGCTTCCATTCCTCGTTGGTTCCACACGGCTGGGGATCGGGCGGGAACTTGAAGACCGACTTATCACCTGTATTAAGGTTTGCGTTAGTTGGGGGCGTGGGAGCCTCGCGAGTGAGGAACATCTCAACATAGTTGCTGGGTGGAGACCAAAAAAAAAAAAAAGGTTTTGTAGCGAAAACTACATTGGCCACGAACTTGCGATTTCTCTGTGGCGGTGCTCCGGGGAGCCTCAGAGACCGACCTTGAGCCGTTGCCTAGCAACCGCCGCAGCTGGCGGACGCCGTGCGCTCGCCACGCCATCTGGCATGACGTCACACCGCGCGCCTCGTCGTTGCGCTCGCCTCCGCTCGCTTGGCCAGCTGTGTCGCATGCCTGGTAACAAGCTTTTGCTACGTATATCCTGGCATAGCCGAGCTAAGACACTGCCAATTTTTATTGCGGTAGGGGGAGAAAGAGAGCGTAAAAGAAAGCAAGTGGAGTGCAAGCGTTCAGCGTATGATGCCTAGTCAGAGGGAATGGGGAATGCGTCTATCGGCAGGGCCGTTGGGGTCTGGTGTCGTCGGGGGAGACGTCAGTTAGTTTTCGTGGAAGCCGCCGGCCCGTGCTAGTTCCTTGGAAGCGGCCGGCTTGTATGCGCGAAGGAGGCAAGGCCTGCTGGAGCGGCCTTGCGTCGCTTGGTCAGCGAACACGACAATCGGCACAGCCCATTCATGATTTCGGGCTTGTTTTTGTACCCTGCAGTGTGCGGTTACCTAATCTGAGATTGAACCTGATACAGGAGCTGCATTCTTTGCTCCGTTTTACGTAATGCTGCATTTCTCTGTAGCTCCTTCCTGTTTAATGAAATTAAGGAGAGTGTGTATTAACCAAAGGTCGAAGGATACCCAGCGGCAAGGAAGAAGAGCCCAAGAAATGCTAAATGAGGCACGGGGCCCCTTTAATGCACCGTGGGGAAAACCCGGGATAGTTACAAGAGGTGGGCGATTTGAAGTCAGAACTCTATCGGGAACAAAAGTCACACAAATAAACGGCGCAAAAGGATAATAGGCATCAAAGGCAGAAAAAAAATCAACACATAATTTGTCTGTACGCTATAATAAGGAAGGTTCTCAATACGTACGTGACGTGAGAAATAGAGAACCACATACTACAAGCATCACAAAAGTACACAGTTAGCGGAAAACAACATCGAGCTAAAGTTATTTCCAATAACTTGTCACTCAAGAATTCCGATGAAAAATTAGCCTCGGTTTGATCCCATCCGGACATTTTGGCCAGGATAAAAGGTAAGCAGATTTTCAGAATACCTTTCTCATTATTTGTGCTCCCTATTTGAACCTTACCCTTTTCGGTATATTGTTTACAGAATGGTTCTGTTCAAGCCCCGCCAGTGCAGAGGCAGTTCTAATTTATTTATTGCTCACTTAATATATTGAGCCAAGCTAGTAGAGCTCAGGGAATTTGTAATTATATCGGTAAAATCTTTGCGCAACATAGATGCGCGCGAATGCTAATATTGCGAATTGGGCGAGTCAACCCTTTATATCATCAGAAACTATTTTTACTTTTCAACTTGTTTTACCAAGGAACCCAACAAGCCTAACTTGCAACGCTCGAGCAAGCGCTGCATATCTCTCAGGGAAGGAAAATGATCAGACAAAAAGGCACTCAGTGAAATAGAAAAAGACGAACAGTAGCGGCGCAAAGAACGGGACGTGCACGGCAGTTTTGGGACGTTGCAATGCACGCGCTCGTTCCGGGATAAAATTTGGAAAAAATATACTCCTGACGCTTTGAAATAAAGGACAACTATGACTGCGGCATTTTTCACTCGAAGATAGGACATGAACTGCGAAATTGCTCCAAAATAAATTCAGAACAAATACAATATGAGCTGTCGTTTGGGAATACAAGCAGTGGTTTAAACTGAGTACAGCTTTAAACGCTGCTTGCCACTCTCCAGCTCGCTACCATCATTTTTTAGGAGCGTCTATTTTTTCGCGTGCTTAAGGGCAGCTTATGGAATATTGGTTAAAACTTCTGCATTCCCCGATTCTGGAAGATATTGTCAAAATATTTTGCTAGGGATTGCACTGAATTGAAGTAAGTTGTTGGGCGAGTTGATGATAATAATAATAATAATAATCTCTTTATTTGTGTCGTAGGGTACACAGTCGACACTAGAGGCCGGCAGTAAAAGCTGTCAGAAACGATAGCTTGACAGAGCCGCAGGCCCCCATGCACTTGGCAGCAGTACAGTGGCAATTCTTATATGAAAAAAAAGATGCTATACACAGTACAGCTCACAGTACACCCTGATAAATAAATTATATTTTCTTTACAGAATACAACATAAAATTTTGTGATATACGGCATAAATTAATAGAAAGAACATAGAATAGAACATACAACATGATGGATAGAACATAAAGTTACCGTGGCTTAAGGCATGAAACAATGACAGATCAGTTCTATGAACTCATAAGAACAAAATACACAGGCGGTTGTAGGCAAGAAAAGATAGTCAAGATTACAGTTCACTCGACAGGAGCAAATAGCATGGATACAATACGATAAAAATAAAAATCCGGTAGGTAAACATGGTCACTCAGTGTAAGGAGGAATTATTCAGTTGAAAAGGATATGGGTGTAGAAACAAACTCAAGTATTAAGAAACAGAAAAAGAAGTGTAATTGCGGATTGTCAGGGACAATCAGGCATGATCATTCGGACATGTAGTATTTTCTGATTTCTTTAAATGGATATATTTGTAATTGTACATTTTCTTTATTTAATTTATTCAATAACCTCGGCAACTGATTTTGCAATGTTTGATGACCATATGTTGTGCGGTATGTTTTTACCATCCAGTGTTCGCTGTAACGGGTGGCATGACTTGGGGTGTTGTTTTGTAGATTCGCCAGCTGTTTTAAGAATGTACCACCTTGTGGCACCAGATCACGATGTATTATATCTACAGCGCGATAAACGGGACAAGATGAGGAGAAACATGTAGCTGTGTTGGCCTTTGCATGTTTCTTTTCATCTTGTCCCGTTTATCGGACTGTAGATATGATATCAAAAGAAGAATAAAAACAATGCATTTTCGCGTAAATGAATGCGAACTAAAAAAATTATCTGTAGTGCTAGTTGGTGTCTTACATCGAATTTTGGAAACGGAGCTAGAGACAAATGACGCCAGATCTGGACACGACAAGCACTACGTGCAACTAGGTTTATTCAGGAACTTTTTGTTGAACAGATTGTACGCTAGCGAATTTTTTGCTTCTTTTATTCTGGATTTGGCGATTAAACTGTGGAAGTCGCTAGTAATTACGACTGCACAAGCGGGTTGTACACCGAAAAAGGTTCAGAAGACACATAGCTGCGAGGAGCGTTTGTCGCGTCAAGCTCTCTCTTTCTTTGTCTTTAAATGCGCTTTAAAAATACGCGCTGCACGGTGCGTGGTAGTTCCGGTGCCACAAGTTTTGCTGGTCGCTTACAGTACAGGCCTTAATGCGAAAACGCCTGTCTGATAAGATTTTAGTGCACGTTAAGGAACTCCAGACCAACGCAGTTAATCTGCAGCCATCTACAACACTATTGCTTTGGGATCCGATACCCAATAAGCGCATAAACCACATACACACTTGCACGTGCCCATCGAATTAAACTGAACATATTTCACTCCCATTTAGAAACAATAAGAGAGTGCGTATATTTAATACAGCAATAAAATATGACTGCACCAAGCATTGCACTGACGACCGGACATGCTTCTTTCATCCGAATACCAAAGCAACTTTCAGCGGAGAACTACGGTAGCGTTTGCTTCCCGCCAAGAAATTCCGAAACATAACCGCAGATGAAAATGGGCGCTCGCATTTTCTCACCCGTGTCGTCGGCACAGGCGGTGATCACAACGGTAAGCAGCACAAAGAAAGCTTTCATTTTCGCAGCTTCACAGCCTTTGATCAAACCCAGGGTCGCAAGTGATGTTATTGGTACTGAGCGTGCTCGGCCCTTTATACCCTCTTCCAGGACGCAGCCCTCATGAGCGCGGTTTAAACCAAACAAGCGTTCTTTCTCCAATCAGTCTGACCAGCTTTAAGCCAGCAGCAGTTATGAACGGAAATTGGTCCAATCTTTCTGAGAACACTTGCGCCGCATGCGTTCCCTTGCGCAGCTTGCACGCTGCTAATTTGCAGTTGTGCTGCTGCGAGAAATGGCCTTAGCTGTCAGAAGCCCACCCACCCCGTCTTCCATTTCTGTTTGTTTCCATTCACTGCCCCTTGTGGACGCGAAAAAAAGATAAGAAGTTATTGCAAAGACAAAGACAGAAGCCAATTATGGTGTCCAACCGGAGGAGGAAGTCAGTAGTCGGCAGCGTCGACCGACGGCAGGGAAGCTGCAGATCGGATGTTTGAAGTGCGCTTCGGAGGCGGTGCTTTTCTTTTTTTTGTATTTGAAGAGTTGCGTTTGAATCTAAGTTAACCATGATGAAAAACAATGTTAGAACTCTATCTATGCTAGAATTTATCTATGTTAGAATCTATGTTAAAACTCTATGTTAGAATCTATTTTGTAGGAATCAAGCTAACCTAAACTAATAAGCGAGCGGCCGCTATAGAGAAAGGAATTTTTAATGAGGGAAAGGTGGAGAGGTCGGCCGGTGGTAACATGGCCCTGGCCTGCTAATAGATTCTAGACTAAGTGTGCTTGAGCATAAATGAATCTACGAGGATTGGCTAACCCAATCAGATACGCGCCCCACCAAGTAGTATAGAGTTGCACCCCTTGTCAGTTATTCGCGGCGTGAATCGGTGGCACTTGCTTGCAATGGACTACTGACATTATCCACATATTGATGATAATGCGGATTTAGAGCAAGTAATGTAGTGAATCAATGAATGATTGATTAATTTTGATAAGACAGTGCTGCTGTCCAATTTAATGAAAGCAGAAAGTTAGAGGTATAGACAAGAAGTTACTGGGTGTCCTTCTTTCTTGCTTTGAAAGAGGCTTACGGTACTAATGAACACGAGAATGATCTCTAAACACAATTTTGCAATAATAATATATTAATTACAAAGAACATTATTATTAATAATAATTAATTACAAACAACTTTGTACCGATGGTTTCAGTCTCGGCGAGCGCTAGCGCTGGAGTGCGACTTGACGTCAGAGTCGACCGGCCGACCTGAACTACCCCATTCCTAATGACGTCATCGCCACCGGCAAGCACTGGCTGTTCCTGAGAACAGCCACTAGGTTCAGTGACGTTAGGATAACATGGGCAGGTGCACTTCCAATTCACTCGATGAGGGTTGAAATGCCGAGCGGCTCTAAGTGCAACAGTAACCTAACCTCTAAGTTGTCAGTGTTTCAGAATTGGAAGATATGAATCTTAATTTTCTATTTTCTGCCAAAATACACCTTCCGGTGAATTATTTTTTTGTATGCTGCATAATGGTTGTGAAAAACAGTCAAGCCGTCGTGATATAACATTCATTATCGACCTATATAAAGACTTGAAAACACTGCTTGTAAGCAGACTTAATTTGGGCCTTGTCACAGCCGAGTGCATGTAGAGCCCTTTCGCAAGAAAAATGTATGCTGTAATGAACAAAATGGAACAAAACTAATCACAAAGAAAGTGGGATTTCGAGAAAAAAAAGAACAATGTTTAAAAAAAACAAAACAGAACAAAAATAAAAAAGAGATTTTGAGAAAGAAAAGTAGAGATATTGAACCGAACAAAACAGATCAAAAGTAATAACAATGAGTTGGAGATTCTGGGAAAGAAAAACAAAAAACTAAAGCCCTTGTGTCTTTCTCTGGCAAGGAAGCCTAGGCAAATGTTGGTTTTTTTGGAACATTGGCATTTGGCTGCAGCGAAGTTCAAAGACAGGCGATACCCCTATCTGATACCCGTGCCACACGCGCACAAGAAATGGCAGTAAATTCTTAAGGCCTTAAGTTTTTTAATGCCATTATTTTAGGAGTTGGTGCTACTCGTCCACATTTAATGCCGTTATCGAAAGTGAAGATGACGATAACGCTTGCAAGGCAGTCAGAAGTTTCATTTGAATGTAAACAGTGCTAATGACCACAATATGTAGGGAATGTTGTTCAAATGTAATGTAAAAATGATTTTCCAGGAAATACGGCTGTTCCTGCTTTATAAGTCGGAAAAGTAGCCATAAACTCGCATGTGAGCGCCTAAGTCGAGAGTACCTGTCAATAAAGCTGATAAAACGGAGCTCTTCGCATCGAAAATGCGGTATAGATGCCTCCTCTGACTGAAAGTTAAGAATTAACCATTTCCTACTGGTTTGGAAGCTGTTACTAACAAAGCTGCATGCTTTTCTACGTGTGGAATGGGAACGAGAGTACACATTGCACGGGCGAATGAGTTGTGGGGAACTCAGTGTGTCGCGAATGGCAGTAAGGCTAATTCCATTAAATTTGTGCGTGAGGCACCGCACGAATGCCATTAAAATTTAAGGTAGTAAGCACTTAAATCTGGCCGTGTGGCACGGCTATTAGAGTCCCACATTACGCCGGGTGGCGTAAATGTTGTCCTATTCAGTCTATCAGCTTTGCGGGCACAGAGTGGCGGATGGTATCGCAGAGCCCGTTCGTGGTCAACGCCGCATGCGTATGCTGGACTACGGCTGGCCCCGCCTCATCT
Organism: Amblyomma mixtum; assembly: GCF_055824585.1. Lineage (NCBI taxonomy): Eukaryota > Metazoa > Arthropoda > Arachnida > Ixodida > Ixodidae > Amblyomma > Amblyomma mixtum. Next base: position 70,934,233 of record NC_143015.1, on the reverse strand, counting down.
CTTGGGGCTCTCACCTCCCGTTACATGCGGCAGTGGTAGTCACGCAGAGAGGGTGGTCACATGATCACGAGAGAGAGAGAAAGAGAGAAAACAACTTTATTGCCAAGGATTCGTAGATGGTCGACGACTGTACTTCAGTGTGATCCCCCGTACAGAGTTGACCTCCGAGGCCCAATTAATGAAAGCTTCCTGTGTTGTCTTCCCCTGCTTCAGCAGCAGTTGAATCAGCTCTCTTCGGAGGGAGCTGGCAGGAGAATACTAGGGCTAACCAGGTGGAGGCTTGACGTCACATCCCCATAATATGGGATTCTCGGGTTGCCAATTCCTGTTAATTTAGGCATGCGGGTATATACTCCGCGTTCGTAATAAACGATAACCTGTGGGAGCTTAGAATATATCGAGCCGGATCCTTCTTAGCATCACGAAATGGTGCTACGCGTGCCATTCGCGATATGCTTTCCTGTCTATGACGGCTTCTGCAGCGCTCAATGAGATAGAGCTCGCACGGTGGAAGGAAACATAACTAAAGCAGTAGAGCTTTTCTATATAGTTACGCCACTGTAGTTTGCAGGGGCATTACAGGCAGCTATAAGGCTGTCTTCCGATGGAAAAAGGAATCAGCACAGCACAGACCACAAAAGCTGTTTTTGACGACATTCGCATTTTGTATATGGGAAACTCATGTTCCAGATACCGAGCATGAAAAAAAATGCTTAGTAATTGCAAATGTGGCTACTTTTTACAGTTATTTTCGAAAGCATATATGAATTGTTAATAGGAATTTTCATCATTCATACTTAAAACTGAGGCGTTTGAAAGGTTAAAGAACGCATTAAATTTTGTTCCATTCAACGCCTGCGACTGAAACTCGCTATAAGGCATCTCCTTGCTCTCTTGAAGCAAAACATAAAATTTGGTAGCGTTCGAAACTCTGTGCTTACTCCTTTCAAGACTGAGTAGGATGATTCTTGGTGGCTTGTGCTTCGTCTCTTCCTGATCATCGGGATGATGTCAGGAAGAGCTGCTTGGCCTTCTACGCAAAGTTCCAAAGGCAGGTGGCGGTGGTGGTGAGGCCTTTGTTGGAGAATATCAAGTCTTTGTAGACTGGGAACTGCGGAGGCTTGTGCTTCCTCTTTTCTCAGGCAAACGCTGAGAGAGAGATGAAAACTTTTATTATCTCGTCCACCGAAAGGCTTGGCTGAACTTGTGTGAAGTGTCTAGCCTCGTCACGTGGTCTTGGGCCCTTGACGCTGGGCGACCTCCATGGCTTTCGTCACCGCCCGGAGTTCCTCCAGGACGTAGCTGAGCAATGAGGCATCCCACTGTTCAAGATTCGAGAGCTGCAAGTCCTCAGGAGATTCGTCCTTTGGACATTCATGCATTATGTGTGCTAATGTGGCTTTAGAGTTGCCACAAATTTTCAGCTCGGGAGTATACTCTCTCTGGTAGACCAGGGAGTAGATGTATGGGCGTGGAAAAATGTTGAAAACTACTTCATTATGTGGGCGATGTCTGGGGTGCGTTGTTTTGTTCTCGGACCCCCCGTGGTCAGCGGGTCCGGGATATCTTGGCATTTTGGTATTTTCTTCTCTGCTATCTTGTATTATTGTCATTATCGAGAATATGTAAAGGGTTGGTCAAAAGTTCCGAGGCCATAGGGTCTGCTTTGCATACTTATATCCTGGCATTTATGACGGCGATAAAGCTTTCAAGGCTCTCAGAGGTTAGAACGATACTTCTTCTACCCTCTAGAGATACTTTGAGCTTCGGTGATGTCGTAACATTATGACTATGCGGCTCAAAAGCATAGTCATAATGTTAAAGGATACTTCGCCCTCATTCCTCTGTAATAATTCAATATCTCCGAATATTCCGAGACTACCCGGGAGAACTCATGGGCCGCGTGTACAAGCGCTCGGTACGTGTGCTCGCGAGCTACTTCGTCGGCCCTCTGGTTGCCCTCGATTCCAGTGTGTCCCAGCATCCAGAAAATAGTGTGTCTGACTGGTTCTTTGGGAAAGTCTGCGCGAAGGAGAATGCGAAGTGCTTTCCGACTGATTCTGACGTTCATATAGTTACGGCATGCCTCTTGGGAGTCTGTGAGTATTACTAGGGGTCTGTTTGCACGATATCCCTGCACGGTCGCTAGAGCAACAGCTATTTCTTCTCCTTCGGTTACCGTGCAATCCCATGCCGATGCACAAGTGATTTCCTTATAGTCCGAATTTATCACTGCACCTACGGCTTTCTGCTCTATCTTCCCCCTTTTGTAGGGGTATTGCGCGGCGTCGGTGTATACCGTATTCGCCTTGCCTGCCAGATACTTTCCTACATATTTTGCTCGCGCGTTTCGCCTGGCTTCGTTTAGGTTCGGATCCATGTTTTTTGGCAGCGAGCTTACTTTAAGCGTGCAGCGGATATCGTCTGGTATGCTCGCAGTTTTCCGTTCTAGTCTTTTAATTTCTGGATACCCTAATTTTAATAGGAGCGCTATGCCAGAGGGAGTCTGCTGGAGTCTCTCTCGCTGCGTTGCCTAGTTGTGCTTCCCTGAGCTCTTCGAAGGTGTTGTGAACCCCGAGGCTGAGCAGCTTCTCCGTTCCTGTAATGGATGGGAGATGGAGAGCTGTCTTGTACGCTTTTCTTATGAGGATGTCGGCTTGATCCCTTTCACCCTTGTTGGTGTTGTGGTACGGAAGGGAGTACGTGACTCGGCTGATCACGAGGCTCCTGACCAGCTTGATACTGTCTCCCTCCTTCATGCCGCTTCTCTTTTGCGAGACTCGGGTTATCATTCTTGCGACTTGCGCTGTTGCTTGTTTGAGGAGGCTGAGTGTGTGAGAGCACCTGTGGTTGCTCTGCACCCACATTCCCAAGACCCTTATCTGGTCTTTCTCCGGTATCCTCTGTCCCTCGAGGGTGACATTGAGGCTTTCCTCCGTCTTCTTTCCTTTCCTTACTCGCAGAAGTTTGGACTTCTCCGTTGAGCAGGTGAGGCCTCTTTCTTTGACGTATTCTTGCACGCATGTGGCAGCCATCTGCAAGCATTCTTCCTTTTGGCTGAGCGAGCCCTGGTTGGTCCAGAATGTGATGTCGTCGGCGTAGATGGCGTGTTGGATGCCTTCGATTTTTTTAAGCCTGCAGGCCAGCCCGATCATAGCGATGTTAAAAAGTATGGGTGAGATGACCGATCCCTGCGGCGTTCCTTTGTTGGGGGCATGGGACTTGTCGCTGCGCAGGTCGCCCAGACCCACCGTAGCCGTGCGGTTGGATAGAAAGGCGTCAACATAGCTGTGTATTCGGTCACCGCTGTTGAGGTCGTTTAGCTCCTTCATGATGGCTTCGCGGCTTACGTTGTCGAAGGCCCCTTTGACGTCCAGCGCCAGGAGTATGTTTTCGCCGTTGTACGGGATGTTACTGAGGACCTCTTCCTTGATCTGTAGGAGAACGTCTTGGGTGGATAGCTTGGCTCGAAAGCCGAACATGCTATGTGGGTACAGGAGCTCAGCGACGACAAAGTGCAATGGCCTTCTTCGATGCGTGCCGTAGTGGTCAGTAGTCCGCGGCTTACCATTGCTGAGTCAGGCTCAGATAATGATGTCTAAGTCTGCGGTTGACCTATGATGATTGTTTCCTTCAGGATGGACCTGGTGAGGTAACTTTAATAAATTTATTACAATGAACCACCTACACTATACAAATAAACAGTGTTGTGCGATTCAGCATCGCAGATATATCAATATGTCATGACTCTGCTTGAATCTGAGGCTTACAAACAGCCACAATTTTTAAGGCAGAAGCCTTTAATGCCTCATCGCTGTAAGCAGGAGTTCTCGACAGAAATGTCACGTTTTTCAATTGGATGAAATGTTCGTGACGTCACACTGTGCGAATTTCAAACGGGCCCAATGGAACTAGTAGCGCGCAATCTGGTGGCCAGGGAGTCATAAGGCAGTCTAGTGACAAAGTGCAGAAACAGCGGTTCGTTATTCCATCGTCGGTGCAGTATGACGCTCACCCGCCACTCTCCGAGGGATGGTAATGGCAGCGCTATGCCAAAGCAGGGCACTGGCATAGAGTTTCTTACTACTACCTAGAGGGAAAGCTGGCGGCGCTGCACTTCAGCCACCATGGACGCTCAAAGCATCATGGGGCGGTGAGCTACTTGTTGCGGCACAGTCGTAGTTTTTCGGGAACACATAGTGGCAGTACTAACGCGTTTCATTCCGAAAACGTAGTTCGTGTGTGCGCAGACGACTTTCGCGCGAACGCAGTGTGCAAAAGCTATAGTAGTGAAAACGCGACGACACACGACGCCAATAAAAGGTTTTACTCTTCCGAAATGCCATTAAAAAACCTCTTAAAGTATCTAAACAACATTTTTTTTGAAAACATATTTACTTTTAAAAGTGCGCCTGGTAATACGAAATATTAGTTTTTTTAGTGTCCATCACTTGGCCAATAGGAAAGCTAGTCATCTCTTATTTTAGGCAAACTTTGCACTTAAATGCTTTTCTGCTCGATTGTTGTAATCATTAGACAAGATATTGAATGTTAGGACGTTTGTAGTTATCAAACAGCTTTATTTTTTATTATTTTTTGGCCAAAAGTTGCAGTTCCGCAACAAGTAGCTCACCGCCCCATGATGCTTTGAGCGCCCATGGTGGCTGAGGTGGTCACGTGGGGTCTCCATGCAAACTCCCATAGACGGCTTGCCAGCTTTCCCTCTAGGTAATAGTAAGAAACTCTATGGGCACTGGCCCTCTGGGACGCAGTTGCCCTGGGCGTTGCGGAAGAAACCGTGGGAGCAGTAGCAGCCGCGATGGCAGTCTGCGGTGCAGTAGGGGCCGATGACCCGCTTTGCGCAGGTGGCCTCGGCGCACGAACTGCTCACGCACACCTTCCACTCCTCGTGGGCGCCACACGGAGGGTCCGAATCCTCTGCATAGAGAGAGAGAAAGTGTGTTCTTGGCAAGAGCCCAAAAAAATGGCTGTGGCTTAGCTAAGGTTAAGCCTGGATACCTCGAAGCGAAAAGCTGCGGCGAGGCGGAGGAGGAGCCGCGCGTATAGTGAATACGGTGCTGTCTTAGAAGGTTGCTTTAGAGACATGTACTGTGGTGTGCATTCCTCTCGGGTGTACACCAAGATATGAGAGAGAGGCATTTGCTTTCCTTAAAAGCAATTTTCAGAACCGGGCGGTCACTAACAATACTCACGGGCTCTCAAACAGCCTGCCGAAATTGCCATTCATAGGTCGTCACGCGCTCCGTATACTCCTCGCAGCGAGCGACAGAATTAAAAACCAGGAAGAAGAAAACGACAAGATCCCACACAAAATTGTGTCGGTACCGGGGCACACGGGGGTGGCAGGGAACCAAGAGGCCGACAGGATAGCTAGAGGATACATTACTTTCCGAGCATCCGACGAGACCACGGAACTCGCGCCAGCACCCAGGGAATACTCGGCCATACTACAAAACTATAGAGGCAGAAGAATGCGATATCCCCCACCGCACAAATCTCTCAGCAGAGAGGAAGCTGTCACTTGGAGACAATTACAAACAGGCTCTTTCCCAAACCTACATATACTAAACAAAATGCACCCTACGATATACACGGACAAATGTCCCTGGTGCGACGAAAAACCTACTCTATACCACATCACATGGGGCTACCAAAACATAGATGTGGTTTCCAAAATACAAATCCCGAGTGTGGAGCAGTGGGAGACTCTGCTGTCCAGCGACCGCTGTGGAGACCAACAAGGTCTGGTACAGCGAGCTCAACGGGCGGCAGTGGCCAGCGGAGCCCTGGGCTGAGGGCAACCGACCACTGATTAGAGGCGGACGACTTCGACAGAGGCTCCTGGGGGTAGAACCAAGACGTCTCTGAAGATGCCCCCAAACCGCAGGAAAAACCATTAGTGTAAATAAAGTTTTCCCTTCCTTCCTTCATTTCATTTTCCTTAAGGCCCTTACGGCGCGGTTTGGGTATCCACCGAGATATGAGAGGGGCAGGAGTCGTTTCCTTTCCTTAAAACCAAATCTCTTTTCATTGTCTTTTCCTTACGGCGCGGTTCGGGTGTCCACCGAGATATGAGAGGTTCCTCACGCACTGCTTGTCTTTTGTTTATTTTTTATTTGTGCAGCGTGTGACGTCACTTCTTTCATGTGCACACCAGTGTATGAGAGACAGGCATTTCGTTTCCTTAAAACCAATTTTCATTTCATTTCATTTTCCTTAAGGGCCTTACGGCGCGGTTCAAGGTATACACCGAGATATGACAGAGACAGGCACCGTTTGCTTTCCTTAAAACCAACTTTATTTTCATTTTCCTTCCCTTACGGCGCGGTTCGGGTGTCCACCGTGACGTCACGCAGTTCGCGCATGCGCACCTGTGGCTTTTTCTGACGACGGGCCCACCCTAGCCTCGGTGTTGACTAGCCTTTCGCTTCAAAACAGACGGATCGATAGTGACTATATATAGCCGTCCACGATATTTCTACGTAGAACATTCCAGCGGCGCGAAGAGTTCAGAATATTTGTAGCCTGATCAAACGGAAACGTTGTCTCAATAGAGACTTTCAACATAGCACGTACCACTAGCGCTTACTGCGCACCACGCGCCGCCAGTGCGCTCGCGTTGATTGATCCCGACGCTAACCGGTACGTGGCGCGATCTGGTGCCCTGAAGGCGACCTATGCATGCGAAAAGAAATGCTAAATGTTTGTTATTGCAGGCAGGATGCCTCGGTATAGCTTCCTATGGAAAAAAAGAGGAAATTGTATCCAGGCACCCCAATTTCTGGGCTAGTATACCGTACCAGATGGTATATGTGGTAATTTTTAAAATCAGTTTTTACGATGTATAAAGTAGGCATTTCCGATATATGGCAATACCAATGTTGGTGGATATCAGAAAATACAGAGGTAGGGTGTTAACTTCTAAGCTAGTCGACCAATTGAGAATAGTTTTTAGAGCGCAGCTTTTAGGCGCCCGTTTCTGCGTTTCGCGGCGTCGCCGTCGCGTTGTCCGTTGTAACCAGCAGTGGACACCCTTTAAGCTGCGAGAGGAATGGAGCGAAAGCTTGGAAAGGAGAAAGTAGAAGCGCAACCTCCGCCCCTCCTTAGCAACCGGCGCGCCAGTGGGGGGCGCAGCTGTGCATAGCAACTGTGATATCACACAGTAGCGGCATAGTCCTTCAATGCTTTGAAGGACTATGCCATTGAACATTGAAGGACTATGGTAGCGGTATAGAACGAGCGCGCGCGCGTCAGCGGTGGTAGCTACACCGCCGCTCCTTCGCCAGACGTCTCGTTGCAGTCGAGTGAATGCATGGCTCCGAAGCGGCCCAGTGATTCCGCGCCAAGCGGTTCGGGGAAGCAGCAGTGGGTTGACCACAAGGCTTTCGCCAAGCACACTTTAGAATTTCCAGTGTCTTCGGTATTTTTTTGAGGAAAGGAAATGCGCAGTATCTGTCTCTCTCTCCACGCCGCGATGGCTCAGTGGTTACGGCGCTCGGCTGCTGACCCGAAAGACGCGGGTTCGATCCCGGCCGCGGCGGCTGAATTTCGATGAAGGCGAAATTATAGAGACCCGTGTGCTGTGCGATGTCAGTGCACGTTAAAGAACCCCAGGTGGTCGAAATTTGCGGAGCCCTTCACTACGGCGTCTCTCATAGCCTCAGTCGCTTTGAGACGTTAAACCCCAATAAACCAAAGTATCTGTCTCCCACAGCTGCGAAACCAATAGAGCGGGGGCTTGGAAGGCAGAGGGTAAAATTTGTAAATTGGTTTTTGAGGAAAGGAAGTGCGCAGTATCTGCCTCACACATCTAGTTGGACACCTGAACCAGAGAGAAGGCGTATAACTGCCCTCTTGGAACAGTGGACACCTCAATTGTGCTTTAAGCTACATGGGGCTAGTGACAGATGTGCTCTGCATGCTTTGGCATTGACAACGTTGTGCCAGAAACGCTGCCAGGGTGGCAGTGTGGGTGGGGACTTTAATGTAGTTATAAAGACAAGCGGGAATTTCTTACCACTTATGCGCGAAATACTTGCGCAGACCTCATCTTTGAGAACCAGGCATTGGTGCAGCAAGTCGAGCATATGTCCATCTATTTCTCCGTCCACAAATCTTCCTTCGTGACTGTCAAGAACTACTAGTGGAGTGTTTCTTGAGGAAGGAATATGTGTGAAAAATAACAAGTTGTCTATAGTTGTACATACATGTCTTGCTCGAATTCTTCGCCTCAATGTATCGAAAAGCGGAAACAGCTGATGAGCTCGCTCAAATTTCACCTTTAGAAGTAAAGTCACCGTCGGCAATTCTTTTTTATCTATTACTGCTAGGTTCTTCCCAAGCAGCACCAGTAATCGGGCCGACATTGCAAATGGATGGTTTTGGCTCTGGTCCTTTGTAGGACTGGCCTTTGCAAATACATTTCGACTACTGGGCAGATTACCTGTGCAGCATGGGTTGGTTATAATCAGGGATTTCCATAGCATGCCTCCACACTGCTAGCCACTTCATGGCGCGCCATGCGGTCGGACTGGTCTCACTGTCTTCTTCTTCATCCTCTTTATAATGGCACATACCCACGTCTTCCTTCTGACTTCCTCGTCTTCCTCCGCTCGAACGTCGATCGCTTGAGCCGTGCCTGCATGCCCAAGTCTCCTTCCGTCGCTTTTCGGTGGTGTTGAAATGCTAGAGGCCCGTGTGGTGTGCGATGTAAGTTGAAGTTAAAGAACCCCAGGTGACCCATATTATCCGGAGCCCTGCACTACGGCCTCCCTCACTGCTTAAGCTGGTTTGGGACGTTAAACCTCATAAAACAACACCAATCTATAGGGGTGTTGACGGATAGGTCTACAATTACGTCAACTATATGCGATATTTGTTTACTGGCGTCTGCCTGACATTAAAGGTAGCCACAGAGCAGTCGTGGAAAGAGTCAACTATGGTTCGCAGGCGTCGTTTATGATAAGTGGGTAAGTCTGGAATCACGTTAGCCTTAACTGCTATACCAGTGCTCTATTGAGTTGTGTCCTTGAACGCCTGTAACGAGCAGTGGGTATAGGGCTCCGCATACCTTCATCGAAATAAGCAATGCCTGCTTCTCTCGGCAAATGACAGTATTTGGGGCTAAAGTTCATTACCAAGATATGAGTGCTTCTTACGTAGGGGAAGGACTCTCCAGGTGGCGCAGATTTATTGGTCCAGCAGCATCGGCATGTTCCTTTCCGCGATGTTGTGGGGCACGAGTGTGTTGCACACTCCACCAAAATAAACCAGCTGGCACACGATTGTAGTGTGACATGGCAGTGTCACACGCGAAAAACTGGCCTGCGCGGCTTACTTTCGTCGTCATTGACGCATTGACTGGAGGATGTCACCATGAGCTCTAGGAGGTCTAGGAGGGCAGGCACATGTTGGTTGTCATCAACGACTGGGATTTCTTCGGTTTTCTCAAATGGGTACAAGCTTATCCCCCTGCCTGGTGCTGGGGTATCAAGGTTGGACAGCCTGGGAAAGAAGCCTGCGCCTTTTAAAGCGAAAGCCTTACTACTTGCACTTTCAGCCTTTGCCGTGGCGCGGCAGTGCCACCATTGACCTTTAGTTGACCTCTGTGTGACGTCATGTGTGACATCACGCAGAAGAGAAGGGCGACCGACTCGCGCCGTCTCAAGCCGCGGCGGTGCCACCACCGGCGCCTAACTCCTGCGCTCTCCGCTAGGAGCGCGATTGGGGCGTTACTCTGAAGAGATTAGGCTCGACTCACGTCGCTAGAAAGCAGTAGCTGTGCCAACCACCAGCGGCTAAAAATTGCGTCGCGATCTCGCGCCGTCCGTGTGCGGCGGCGGTGTACATGAACGGCGGCCTGACTGGACAGGATCGGATTGTATTGGATTAGAATAGATTAGATTAGATTACATTAGATTACATTGGATTGGATTGGATTGTATAACAGATGCACCGCCACAAGTCTAACCACAAGCACCACCACCAGCTACACTACCAGCTGAACCATGGCGTAGGTACGGACATTGCTTTCGCAATTACCGGGCTTAACCAAGCTAAGCCACAGCGAATTTTTTAAAATCTCATCACTCTGATCTGAAACACCTCTTGTACAGATAAAACAACCTAACTTTCTTGAAAACGCGCCGTGGAGTGGGCCGGACTTGGTGGTCGTTCGGTTCGTGAATTGGGGCGTCGAGCGGAGGACGCTCTGGTCGTCGAAAGGTAGTAGGACGGGGAGAAGGAGGTCAGCTCATTAGATCAGCTCAACGAGCGGAAGATGTTGTTCCAAATGCCGAGCGACTACAGCTGTACACCTGGAGGTCACCACCTCTTGTTTTTCCGGCGCAGAATAGAGGACCGCCTGAGGGATGACTGGCGACTAGAATAGAACCGTCGTGGCGACGGCGACCTGGGCTGTCGTTGTGGTTGACAGCGTAGGTGTGACGATGGCCATCAAGTACTGGTCGATGTCCCTGGGTCGTTCACTATAGAGTGGCCACGGTGCGTCCATTGAAGACCATCGCAGGACCATCCGACTATTAAGGCAGTAGTATGGTACCGGCCCTGCTTCGACGCAGTGAAAGGACAGGGGCCGGCTTGACGTGCGCCACACGTATGCATTCCTGACCGGTAGTCGTGCGTCAGGCAGCGCAACCGAATTTAGGAATTGCTGAGAGGGTGGGGTAGGAGGAGGACATAAAAACGCCGATGGTACTTGCGCAGAGCTGCGTAGCGCATCACTGCGTGACATGATGCACGCGGCTAGTGGTTGTGGAGATGGCTATGACTTTACGTATTTCAACACGAAAGACATACGAGATGGCTCCTACACTACATTGTTGCTCGACAGAGTGAAGCTTCTGCCGCTCTTCGCGCACTGTACTCCTGAGAAGCTCTGAGGGCCTCACTCTCCTTGCCAGGCATCGGCATGTGGAAGTCCACAGCAGTTATATTTGTCAGATGGCTGTAATGCGCGATCCTGTGCCGCTGGGCGCGCTCTATGCCGGCCGCTTCCCTAGTAAAATCTACCACTGTGCTAGAGAGTCGCCTATGAGCCCGACGAACAGCTGCTGTTCGGTCCCCGGCGTAAGATTTAGCACCTTCTTCGCTTCCGACATTGAAGGACCTGAGCGGTTGAAGAGCGGCGTCATGTTCGCCACTAATGTGGCGACGCTATGGTTTGGCCACTGCACTTGGTTTGGCACGGCCAATTAGCCCTCTTCTTCAGTTCATTGCTGCTGAAGGTTTCGAGCAACTGCCTCCGGGAAAATCGCCAGGTGGCAATTGCGGACTCGTGGTTTCCAGACCCCTTAATTCTTGGCGGCGTCTTGAAGAACAAAATGGGCGTTCCGCAACATTCGATGTTCGTCCTACATATTGAACATATCGACCCGGTCGTAGCGGTCCAGCCAGTCCTAGGAGTTCTCAAACATGCCGCCATGAAATGACACGGGCGTACGAGGCGCATGGACAAGCAGTGCTGAGGAATAGAGCGTAAATTCAGGAATTGCAGATCGTCTTCAAAAACGGCTGGCTAAAATGCTTGCGCCAAGGTACACCTTACGCAGCGTTATTACTGGTCCTAAAGTGAAGCTATCACGTGACAACTGCTGGCGCACACGTCTTGCCCTGTGCACACGAAAAGCGGCATCGGGATCAGCACTCTTGAGAAAAGCTTAGTTTTGTTCACTGAGACCTCTCTTGGGACAATGAAACAGGGCCGCTGTCGCTTGGTTGTTTGTATATTTGCTAATTATTTTTTTTCAGGCTGGTAAAGAAAGGTGCTTTGTATATATGGTACCTGGGTGCAAACCTATTAGCTGGCTTTTTGTCAAGATGATCTACAATTGTGGATTGACAGTCCATTCCTGAAGCCCATAATTAAAAGTTAGCTAATTACTATGCAATTATAGTTAACTTTGGAGAGCGAGAAAAGTACTGCCGACAAGGCAACCCGTCTTGTAACAGTCCGCAGTTATTCTCACTCTGCGTTTTTTAAAAGCTTGGTTGATATCAGCCAGCCTGATATCAAAGTTACTTTTAGGTGCGACGCCTGGTATAGTGTACTGATAACAGTATTACACATCTGACGACAGGCAGTGGCTAGCTTCTAAGCACCATCCGCTGCGGCTTCGATGCGAGGCAAGTTAGGCCTAGCAACGCCTAGACAACGGTGCGCTGTCACCACGCCATCCTGCGGCACGTAGCTCCAAAAAGCGTGTGACTGGCGAGTGTGCAATATACTATTTCTTCAAGAGAACAGATGTGGATAAGCTTATCGGCTTACAGTTTTGTAACATTCAATTACGGATATATTGAATTATTTCGCTATTCATATCCAATTGGATATGTTTGGGTTGGACTAATCTATAAATTAGGCGACCAGCTTAAGACTGAGCATGATTCACCTATAATGTCCGTTAACACTGGCGTTACAAAGCCGCGAAGACATTCTTCAGAGTGAAAAATAAAGATGCCCAGGCTTAGCTTGGTTAAGCCAAGAATGCGTTGCATATTGCGCGGTCTTTTTGCGCGAGGTATTGCTTGGCGGTACTCGATTTTCTCAGCAGCTTTTCCTCCGTGACGTATGGATGGATGGATGGATGGATGGATAGGAGCGCCCCCTTTGAAACGGGGCGGTGGCAACCGCCTTTCTTTTCTTTTTTTCCTTGCTTACTGTGTTTGCAATTCTCACCAAGATTCGCCATCATCTTTACCTACGGTTTTTCCTCCGGCTGACGTGATGAGTGCGTGCACTTGCATGCGCTTGGTGTCATCGCTTCGGCGAGCGCGGCTTCGGCCGCTTATCTGAATTTTTCGGCAGCGTCCGCTCCGGCGGACGCAGTTGGTTGGTTGGTTGGTTGGCCTCAAGTAGAATGGCACATACCCACTACGGGGGAGTGGCCAAGACACAGGCGGTGAACTGTTGGAATGATTAGGAGCTTTAGAGGAAAAGGAGAATTAATAGGGTATAGGCTGACAGATTGAACGACGCAACGAAAGGGGTCCTGTTAGATGGGAGATCGAAGATGGGACGACGGCTTTGTGTGCAAATTTGAATGCATCATATGGAATGGTTCAATTTTGTATTGACTGAAAGAGACAGAAAAAAATAAAATAAAATAAAAAATATAATAATAATAATAATAATAATAATAATAATAATAATAATAATAATAATAATAATAATAATAATAATAATAATAATAATAAATGAACTGTTTGATAATCAGAAAAATGAAAACAAATAGAAAAATAAATAAATAAAATTTACATTAGCATGGGAGTCGCTGTGTTTCTACAAGAAATTTTTGAACTGCACAGCGCGCACTCCTGTTGCTTCGTCCCAGCGAAGTAGCGCCAAAGGAAAGAACAACCTCAGTGGTCACAGGCAGACCCAGCTGGTGAAACGGAATTTCTAATAGGCGCCTCCTCAAAGAAGAGAATCGGCGGCAGAACAGCAGGTAGTGATCCACTGTCTCAGGCTCGGCACAAAATGGGCACAGTGGAGAAACCGCCAAACCAGATCTGTGAAGGTAGAAATTTAGCAGAGGAACTCGGCATCGCAAACGCGTGAAAGAGACCTCGAGTCTGCGCGAACTCCAGTCTTTGCTGCTCCAAGGGTGCAGAAGGTGGTTATATTCGGGAGATGAAGTAAGCGCCGCGGCTGAAAATTCCTGAAATATTGTGTAACTGCGAAACCTCCCCCCGGTTGGCAGGACAGCAATTATTGGGCCACAGAGAGAGGCCCTTGCTAATGAATCAGCAACCTCATTTAACTGAATGCCCACATGGCCCGGTACCCAAAGCAACCTCACCGAATTTAGATGGAGCGGGATCAGCTGCTTAAAGAGGCGTAATGCCCGAGACTCAGAGGGTGATGATAATGAAAAGCAAATAGATAGAGAGTCCGTCATAACCATGACTTGGGAAACGGCAGGATCTAATTTACGTAAGGCTAGAATGACAGCTAATAATTCGGCCAGATAAATTGGAGTGAAGTCAGGGAGACGGAGAGAAAAGGACCATCCCAATGCAGGTGAAAAAATGCCCACACCTGCCTTTTCACGATCCTGCGAGGCATCGGTAGCAATGAGAATATGAAAAGGAAAGGACCTTAGGTGGTCCTGTAACAAACCGTGAAGGAGAGGAAAGGGCTGGAGCTTGGCATTCGATGGGAAAATGTTATCAAATGCAATCTCGACTGAAGGTGAGATGTTATGCAGTGGATGGATATCTGTGAGCTTAATGTTTAAGGGATCGAGGAGAGACTGCACGAAACATATCTGCGGAGTATGCAAACGAGACCAGGTGGCATTTAAAAAGACTGCGGGTTGACTAAGAAATATTACATTAGATGTGTGGAGAGGAGAGTCGCACAATTTTAAAAAGGTTTGGACTGTTAAAAGGCGAAATCTGGCTAATAAAGATGGAATTCGCGCCTCAAGGTGCAGGACAACATTAGCTACATACTTTGGAAGTCCCAAGCAGAGGCGCAACGCCTCACGCTCCAAAAGCACAAGCGGTCGAAGTTTATAGGCAGGAGCTCCTGAGAACAAAACACATCCGAACTCCAAAATTGGGCGGACATACATTTTATAGATCAGCAGAAGTGTGTGCCTTCTCATCCCTGACCTAGCGCTGCAAAGCCGACGCAGGATGCCAATGGCCCGAACTGCTTTTACAGAAACTTGCTCAATGTGAGCCCGCCAGGAAAGAGTAGAGTCATATATCACTCCAAGATACTTCACTGTTTGAACCTGAGGAATTATATGATTTCTATAAGCAACGCAGATATGTACAGGATGAGAAACCGGGAAGACCAACAAGGCGCATTTGTTCACATTGAGGGACAGATGAATACTTCCTAACCAGTTGTCAAGAATATTGAGGTAATCCTGCAAGATCTGATACAGAGAGTGAATACCTTTTGCAGAAGCAAAAAATGCGATGTCGTCAGCGTACACGTAAGTTGTCACATTATGGATGCATGGAATGGAGCTTAGAAAAATGTTAAAAAGAACAGGGGAAAGAACTGAGCCTTGCGGTACACCTCTTGTCTGTCGAAATTTCCTTGAAGAAACACCATTTCGGCAGCAATAAAATCTCTGTTTTCCAGGAAAGCAAAGATCCAGGCTACGAAATAGTTTGGGAAATTAAGGACCTGTAATCTGTGTAACAGCATCGAGTACTCGACGCTGTCGTAGGCTTTACTGATATCCAGAGTGACAAGCGCGGCAAACTGTTTAGTGCTGCGAGCTAATTTAATACGGCTCTCAAGGTCAGTATGAGCACACCAAATCGAACAGCCCGGCCTGAAACCAATTTGACAAGGATTCAAGATATCATTTGCAGAAATGAAATACATGATACGACGAAGCAGGACCCGTTCCACCAATTTCACTAAATTCGATGTTAATGAAATCGGGCGTATGTTGTCAGAAGTGAAACCCTCCCCTTGTTTTTTAAGTAGTGGAACTATTTCCGCAAGACGCCACTCATGGGGAATCCATGGACCTTTAAGGGAATGGTTAACAAGAGCCAATAGATCTTCAGGAGATTCGGTAAACAAAATTTTAATCATAGATGTAGTGACCTTATCGGGGCCAGGAGCCGCTGGTGATAAGCGCAGAACGATTTGCGAAAGCTCAGGCATAGTGACCTCAATGAAATCACTTGAGATGCATGAGAATGTAGGTGGAGAATGAAGTGCAGATGTGAATCGACGTTCTAGGCCACCCGCAATTCCCTCTAATGCCTTAGGGATGTCAGCAGGGGATTGAACGAGGGATTCAATATTGACAGCCGGTGGAATCACTTTCCTTCTCCTCATAAAATTAAACAAGGCCCGTTTATTCCCTGACTGAGAAAGGAAATCATAATGACTTGTAATATACTCCTCCTTCGCGCGGGAGATAGTGCGCTTAAATGTTGCTAC
Source organism: Amblyomma mixtum (assembly GCF_055824585.1). Taxonomy (NCBI): domain Eukaryota; kingdom Metazoa; phylum Arthropoda; class Arachnida; order Ixodida; family Ixodidae; genus Amblyomma; species Amblyomma mixtum. The sequence goes on along the minus strand of NC_143015.1, from coordinate 70,918,272 downwards.
GACATACTTATAATCTAACCAATTTTTTGGGCATTGATTTAGGAGGAGTTTCTTCCAGGCTGCTTTCCGCCGTCTATAGGCACGCGTGCACTCTGCATTCCACCAATTATTGGTGAACGCATCCTTGGATCCTGTGACAATGAATTGAGACTGTTGTCTTGCGCGTTCCAACACTGTGCATATATGTGTAGCTTTACATTCGGAATTTGTAGGGGTGTTTCGGTCCGAATCGCTTGTGAGAGCTGATTTGAGACTGTCTTTAAAGCGATTAATTTATGAAGGTGCGCTGTTGTCGTTCGGGAAGAGTTAAGTTACACGCAACCCTGAAACTAATCGGTAGATGATCACTGTTTGTCGCGCAGTCAACAGGCGCCCAAGACGTGACAGAGACTCCTGGGGAGGAAAAAGTTAAGTCTAACACAGACCGGCACATACCGCGTACAAATGTAGGCATTCCTGAGTTGTTGCAGACTATGTTGTTGTCGCAAACCCAATCAAATAGTCTAGAGCCGAAACAATCTGTTTTAAACCCCCACGTCACGTGGTGCGAATTAAAATCCCCAACTAATAAAACCTGAGATCTGCTGCTAGACATCAATGAGTCAAGGGGTCGAGTGTCATGCACACCTGAATGGAAATATGCGTTAGCTACAGTAAAGGGCTGTTGACCTGGGATATTGAGATCAACCGCAAGTATTTCGCACTGACTGTCCGCATACTGAAAAGAAATCAAGGCCCTGTGACAAAACTTTAAGGAAATCAGCAACAACAACCCTCCCCCTCGTGAAGACCTGTCTAGCCGGAACGAACGGAAATGTTTAAGATGATAATTAATATCTGTAGTAAGCCATGTTTCCTGTAACGCAATTACATCCGGTTGAAGTTGATTGCATAGGCATATTAAATCTGTTGAAGCTGAGGATATAGATCGGCAATTCCATTGGAGAACACTTAACGACCCTATCTTGGCGGGAGTGCTGCAGCGGCAACTGCCGCTTCGAGAATCCTGGTCTTAGGATTTTGATTTGCATGACTTTTCTTGGACTTGGACTGGTGACCAGATGGATCCGGAACACTCAAAGGAGACCCACTTCGTTTTTGGGCGCGGGTATCGAATTCCATCTCAACACATTCATCAGAGGACGCGTCCTTAACGCCGTTCGGGAGAGATTTTTCAGGAGTCATTTGTCGCTCATGCTGACTTTGGCCCTGTAGAGCGCTATTGATGTCCACACATGGTGGAGGAGCAGCCGAAACCATAGAGGACAAGAGCGGAGCGGCGTGCGCTTGCAGCAGATTAGTCATCTGGGTAGCTACTACCTGTGAAATGCACGTGGATACAGTTTCCATAATGCGTTCCATTGCATTCGCCACTGCTTTTTCAACCGCAGCGGTAATGGCTTGTGTCCAAGAGGCGTCCATTGCAGGTGGATATTTGGCAGCCGCACTAGAATAACATGAGGCTCTATCTTTGACTGCGGCAAAGGCCTCTCGTCGCGTGCATCGACGTTTATCTATAATCTCTAGAACTTGCACTTCTTGAGCTCGTGCAGGACAATCAGGACAGTTGGCAGAGTGGGCACCACCACACAGGCAACATTTTTCTTGCTGTTCAGGGCATTCTTCTCTAGCATGGCTTTCGCCGCATGCACAGCATCGTGAGCCCGATTTGCAGGCTTTGGCGCTGTGGCCAAATCTCCAACAGTTCTGACACTGAAGGGGACGAGAGTTAAATGCGTCAACTCGAAACACTAGTGGCCACACTTTGATTTCTGAAGGGCACACTACTCCTGCGAATGTGGCTATGACGGACTCTGTAGGTATTTTCACCCCCTCTACCATTCTGCTGCAACGATGGACCGCAATGACGCCCGCAGACGAGAGGTTCTCCAGCGTTTCCGAAGGGCTCAATCGAGAGTCAACACCTCGGACTAAGCCCTTGGAACATGCTAGATGAGGCGGAATAAATGCGCTCACCGGGTGGTTGGCGAAGGAGGTACACTTCAAAAGGTCGGCGACACAATCCTTGTCCGGAGACCTGCACAATATCCCACCCTTGCCGAACTGCCGCACATCTGTGATTCGCATGTAGTGAGGCGATGTAGTCTGAAGGGCCACCTGCACTGCTTCCGGGTTGTTCAAACGAATCGCGCCTCCATCAGCAGGAACTAAAGCCACAGGAATGCTGGTTACTCCACTGCGAAAAAAGACATCGATTGGGAGCTGGTCCTGTGGAAGAGAGGCCGACCAAGGGGAAAACCCTTGGCCGGGAGAAGAGGTAGACATTAAGCCGTCGTCCCGCGCCCAATCACCCTATAACAGGAGCAGGCACAGAAAACAAGAAGGAGAAATTCGGCAAGCTAGCACAACACCGCCAGGTACTCAGCCGCTACCCCCGCAGTTGTTGCTGCGACGCGCGTCTTTTCTTTCCTTCTCTCTTTCCTCTGATCTCTTACCTCTCCTCTATCTGCACGTGGCAGCGGTGGTGGCTTGGCTCGAGCCAGTAGCAGGCCCGTGCAATTTCATTTTCATCCTTCTCTCAGTCTGGTTTGGTTTATGGTTTGGTTTATGGGGTTTAACGTCCCAAGGCTATGAGAGACGCGGTAGTGGAGGGCTCCGGAAATTTCGACCACCTGGGGTTCTTTAACGTGCACTGACATCGCACAGTACACGGGCCTCTAGAATTTCTCCTCCAAAGGAATTCTAGCCGCCGCGGCCGGGATCGAACCGGCGTCTTTAGGGTCAGCAGCCGAGCACCATAACCGCTGAGCCACCGCGGCGGCTTATCTTCTCTCAGTCACAACAACCACAACAACCACCGGCTGTCGTGACGTCACGTCACGTGGTTTGGTGGCTGCCCGGCCGCGCCCAAGGGCTGAACTGAGTGATTGCAATATGCTACGCATAAAAAATAAAAATTGGCGGGGGCTTAGCCTGTTAGTTAAGCCTGGTAGGTTGCGAAAGCGCGCAGCGCCTCCAACTGAAGGAACGCAGTGCGCCGCGTCTACAGGTCACGCGTGGCTACCGGCCGACGCTGCGCGACGACTGAAAGCGTCTTGGAACGCAGTGCGCCGCGTCTACAGGTCACGCGCGACTTCCGGCTTTTTAAGGAAAGGAAATGGTGCAGTAATTCTCTGTCATCTCGGTGGACACCCTAACCGCACAGTAAAGGAAGGGAGGAACGCCACAATCCGTTAGGCGCGATGCCTTGTTGTTGCGACTAAAAGAAAGAGAACTTGTAGAACGCCGCCGGGCTCGCCGTTGTGCGGCGTAGGCGCGTTGCTTAGCCAACCGCTCTTGCCTTTCTTCATCTGTCTCCTCGGCACGGCGCCGGCGTTTGCGCGCAGCACGTCGCTCCAGCGACGCCTTGTACAACTCCTCAGACAGGACTAAGCGGAGCGCGCCTGCGGCGCCCCGTTTATCCTCTCCTAGCGAGTGCCCTCACGCGGCGGGCGGAGGAGGCCGTCAAGTGGTAGCCGCAGCGCCGAGCGAAGGAACGACTACGGCCGAACAGACGAGCTTCTTTAGAGGGTGTTGGTTGGGGCCCCTGCTCTCCTCTGGTCGTGACGTCACGCTGTCACGTGAGCGAAGGAACGACCTCCACCGACGGCAGAAAAGTGCTAGCAGTATCGTTTTCGCAATAAAAGGCTATTTTAAAATATTATCGAACCACTTCTCCTAAACGTCCGGCAAAAGTAAGCAGTGGGTAAATCAACTGCATCGCTTGAATCTGTTCGTAGTGTGGCGTGGGTCATACCTTCCCGGCCTTGTACATGTGGGCACTGGTCCAGCGTGACGCAGTGGCCTTCTTCATTCCGGTGGAACCCTTCCATGCAGTAGCAGCCGTAGCTGCAGTCATCCGTACAGTCAACGCCAAAGGCACCCTTGCACGTGGTTTCGGCGCAGGCACTGCTGACGCATTCTTTCCATTCCTCGTTGGTGCCACAGGACTGCGGATCCGGCAGCTCATCGCCACTGCCGTCATCTGCAAAGACCATTTACATTCACGAGCATGTTTTGCATGCGTGTGTTGTGGGGTTTTAATTGTGGATATAAATACGTTCTCCCCGCTTAACCGCGGCTGACCCAGTTCAGAACCGCCGGACCCCACCCCGTGGTCGCGTACGCTACCGAGCGCACGAGGACCACGGCGGGCCTTGCTCCGAGGGAACAAAAGAACGACACATTGGCTGACACAAACAAGGCATTTTTTGCTACAACAACAATAACGCCAGCTAGCAACACAATACACTGAGGAATCGAGGACGTCCGACTCACCAGCAAGGCTACGAGCGAACGTTCGCCCATGGTAGGGCAAGAGGGAAGCTCTGAGGCCAGACGGGACGAGCTGAGGGGAACATGTTTCCGCACGAAGTCGCCCACCGACGAAGAGCGGAGCCGCGTGCAACACGTCTGCGCGCATACCCGATCCGAGCAGAAGAGACCAGTCTCTTACCCACGCGCGCGCAGCAAACACGCCATCCGTGGCGCTCCCCACAGTGTATACAGGCTTCTGAGGTACAAAGTAAGCCCTCCTCCCACCTATGGCACTACCTCATCAAAGTGGCTGTTCAGGCAAGTTGGTATGTCCCGACAAAATTTTTAGCGCTTGAAAACGAGGATGAACATGAAGAAGAAAACACGTGCACTAACAATGCTCATGACATACCGGCTAGTCCGGACAGCCACTCTTATCAGGTTCGTTTCTAGTTAACGGCGTCCGTCCGTGTGTGTTTCCGCGAGTGCGGATGTCACCATGTCGCACATAGCAACAGGTGCCTGCGGAGCTCGGTTAGCGCATGTGTTATCTTCTTCACGTTGTCCTCGTACGCAAGCGTTGAAAGTTTCGTTGTCACTAACTAATTTGCGGCGTAATCTCACACAGAAGCGGCGTTCACACGTCGGCTTTTGCGTGTGGGAAACACGCTGGAATGACGAAGCAGGCACGTAGCCAAAAGAGGCTACGCCCCCCCCCCCCTCTTTCGAAATAAGCTCTCACGTCCCTTTCCTGCTTCCACCCTGGCACCAATGCAGTATAAGTATTCACATGTCACTGAGAAGAAAAATGAGTGTAAAAAGCTCTGATGGGCAGCATGGGCTGTAGATAGAAGTGATTTCAAGAAGGCGATAATGCCAGCGAATCTGCCCTGGTCTGTAATGAAAATAATTAACTCATGATAGTAAGACGAAGACAATGGGTTCACTGAAGCTTAGAATATCTTATTCCTTGGCTCATTCCACGTGGCTGCTACTCTGGCACACGCGTTCTCATTCCTTGACACTCGGACGCTTGCGCTTCGATGCCTCAGTTATGGTGCGGAAGCATCGTGGAAATCAGGTAGGGAGCACGCTTGGCACTCGTAATGGTCATCCCTAGGAAGGGAAGGCAGGCCGAAAAGGCAGTGGCGCAAGCAACCAAGTTAATTGTTTCTCTGGTTTGGGGGCTCGCTTAGTGGTGGGTACTTGGTAGGTACAGAAACGAATGTAGGCTATGTTGGAAACACATGCCTTGTTTTTTTTACGGCAACTGTGGCGAATGTGTCAAGGTAGTGTCCGCTTAATGTTTTTTATTGAAGTCTTGATTATTCAGCGAGCTGATAAATGAAGGCTCGAGAATAGACCATTGGCTGAGGGCGAATTGCGCCTGTTGTGGCCGGCGCACAAGACGGGCCCTCGCGGTCCCTTGACGACGGATGCAGGAAGACTCCACTGCACAGATCAGACTAATCAGCTACAGCCGTTGAAGCACCGCTGTGCAGAGCGGCTCTTGCAGTGAAGAAAAAACGTGACGGTAGATTTTCATAGTCGGGAAAATCCGAATTGTGTGCGCTAGCACTGTGCGGCTAATTTTTGCACTGTTTATCGTGTGTGATACACTGGTGTGATGCAATGTTTGCGTGATACACCTTGGCAGGTTGCCCACAGCCCGGCCGAGAGTGATTATATATATTGTTGCAGGGATGTTACGGTATTACCGTTACGGTAAGTCTATATTGGCGGCTGCTTTGAGATGGCCAGAACTCAGCTCAGACTCCAAGGGCCCAGATACCCACTGTCAACGTCGTCGTCGTCCAGCGCACCGCCACTTCTTCGTTCACGATTCGTTCGCTTATTAAGTAACCAGTTCACCGGTAACACTATCCCCCTCGGCTGAAGGCAACGTCCCGGTGCGTGTTAGGCGTGCGATGTCGAGGGTGGGTGATAGGGCTTGAGGCGAGCCACATGAACGACTTCGGATGTCAGTGGAGCGGACGAGGACTTTGAGTGGAGCGGTGTGATCTCGTACGTTACGTCGGTTACTGCCCGTAATACACGATAAGGACCTGTGTAGTGCAGCAGACGTTTTTCACATAATCCCACACGACGGGATGGGAGCCACAGCAAGACCAGAGATCCGGCAGGGTAGCGCACATCACGGTGCAGGCCATCGTAGCGGTGTTTTTGAGCCTCTTGAGAGGCGGAGAGCTTGTGACGAGCAACCTGGCGGGCGGCGTCTGCTCGGGCGATAGCGTCACGCGCATATGTGGTGACAGGGCCGGCTGTGGGCAGCAGAGTGTCGAAGGGCAGTAAGGGGTCTCGTCGAAAGAGAAGATAGAAGGGCGAGTAACTAGCGGTATCATGGCGCGAAGAGTTGTACGCGAAGGTGACAAAAGGCAAGCTCATGTCCCAGTCCCGGTGGTCGTCGGATAGATACATGGCGAGCATGTCTGTCAGCGTCCGGTTGAGACGCTCCGTAAGGCCGTTCGTCTGAGGATGATAAGCTGTCGTGAACTTGTGACTAACGGAGCACGAACGAAGGATTTCGTAAACAACTCGGGAGAGGAAGAAGCGGCCACGGGCGGTAAGGAGTTGACGGGGAGCGCCATGGTGCAATACGACGTCGTGCAGAAGGAAGTCAGCGACGTCAGTGGCGCAGCTGGTTGGAATGGCGCGTGTGATCACGTACCGCGTGCCATAATCGGTGGCGACGGCAATCCACTTGTTCCCTGAGGAGGGCTCCGGGAAGGGCCCAAGTAAATCAAGCCCAACACGAGAAAACGGGTCGGTCGGCATGGGAATCGGCTGGAGGTGTACACACGGCAAAACAGCGGGCTTCTTTCGGCGCTGACAGAAGTCGCAAGCGGCCACGTAGTGTTGGACGGAGCGGTACAGACCAGGCCAGAAGAAACGCCGGCGCACGCGGTCGTACGTATGGGAGACGCCAAGATGACAAGCCGTAGGTGCGTCATGGAGTTGTTCGAGGATAGTGGAGCGGAGGTGTCGAGGAACAACTAGCAAGTGCGCAGCGCCATCAGGTCGCATGTTGCGGCGGTACAGCGTGTTCCCGTCCAGCAAAAACCGGGCCAGAGAAGTGTCGCGCCATTCTGTGCTGAGGCGGTCGATGAGAGAGGTGAGGGTGGGATCCAAACGCTGTTCGTCGGCAATGTGGGAGAGGTCGGAGATGGAGAGGACACAGGCATCCGACTCACAGTCTGTAGAAGAAGGAGGATCGACGGGATAGCGTGACAGGCAGTCTGCATCTTGATGGAGGCGACCGGACTCGTGCACCACGAAAAAGGTGTATTCTTGGAATCGCAGTGCCCACCGGCCAAGACGGCCAGTAGGGTCCTTGAGAGAGGAGAGCCAAAACAGGGCGTGGTGGTCGGTTATAACAGTGAATGGTCGACCGAACAAGTATGTGCGGAATTTTCCAATGGTCCAAACCAGAGCCAGGCACTCGCGTTCTGTGATGGAGTAATTCTTCTCGGCGGAAGAAAGAAGACGGCTTGCGTACGCAATCACGCAGTGCTGGCCGGGTTGGCGCTGAGCAAGGATGGCGCCAATTCCGTGACCACTTGCATCGGTACGAAGTTCAGTCGGGGCAGACGGGTTGAAATGGGCCAATACAGGAGGGTTGGTGAGGACGGCGATAAGGCTGGAGAATGCAGTAGCCTGCTCTGGTCCCCAGGAAAAAGGAACGCCTTTCTGCAGCAGATTGGTGAGAGGGCGAGCGACGGCTGCGAAGTTCGGGACGAACCGGTGAAAGTAGAAACAGAGACCGATGAAACTGCGGACATCGCTAGGCGAGCGGGGACAGGGAAAAACACTGACGGCACGAACTTTATCAGGGTCAGGTTGTATGCCACTCGCATTCATCAAATGATTGTGGATTTAAGTTCGCGGCGGCCGAAAGTGCATTTTTTTTAGTCGAGTTGAAGACCTGCGCCGCGGAAAAGTGCCAAGACGGACGAAAGGCGAAGCAGGTGGGTTTCAAAAGAGGGTGAGAAAACAATTACATCATCTAAGTAACAAAGACAGGTCGTCCACTTGAAGCCGCGGAGTAACGAGTCCATCATCCGTTAAAATGTGGCAGGGGCGTTACTAAGGCCGAAGGGCATGACCTTAAATTGGTAAAGGCCGTCAGGTGTGATGAAAGCTGTTTTCTCGTGGTCTCTTGCGACAACAGAGATTTGCCAATACCCGCTACGAAGGTCGATGGAAGAAAAGTAGCGGGCGCCATGTAAACAGTCCAGGGCTTCATCTATGCGCGGAAGGGGATAGACGTCTTTTTTCATGATCTTGTTGAGATGACAATAGTCGACGCAAAACCGCCAACTTTGGTCTTTCTTTCTCACGAGCACGACAGGAGATGCCCAAAGGCTGTTGGAAGGCTCGATGATATCGTTGGCCAACATCTTGTGGACCTCCCACTGGATGACCTGGCGCTCTGGTAGCGACACACGACAAGGTCTCCGATGTATAGGTCTTGCATCGTCGGTGTCAATGCGGTGAGTTACTACCGATGTTTGACCCAGAGGAGCAGAAGCAAAGTGAAAAATGTCGGTGTAGGACACCAAAAGGTTGTGAAGATCCTGTGCATGCTCGGGGCTCAGCCGCTCAGGTAAGAAGCAATCATCGCAGAAATGGATTGTGGAACGTTGGCCGGGATGTCGGGCGCTTGAGAAACAGTAGAGGGCCGTCCAGGTGAGAGAGCAGTGACGGTACAGTCGGTGAGAGAAGACAAAGTAGCAAGTGATATGCCTGCAGGAAGAACTTGTGTTGACAAGCTGAAGTTGAGGACAGGAAGGTAGGTGCTATTCTTGGTGACGCTCACGAAGAGGTGCGGAAGAACAACATTACGGGAGAGAACGACATCGGCTAGTGGGCAGGCAAGATAATCGCCATGAGGAACCGCAGGAAATGGTGACATAGGAAGATAAACGGCAGAGTCGGGGGGCAGGCGAGCGTACTCTGTGGAGCGAAGGCGGGCCATGGAGCTTGAGGGTGTGTCGGCTGAGCAGAGAGGCAGGTCCAATCGTAGAAGGCCGCTGGAGCAGTCGATAAGGGCAGAGTGAGCGGTTAGAAAGTCAAGACCAAGGATCACATTGCGAGGGCAGTGTTCGAGGACTGGGAACAAAACTGGGATGTGACGATCGGCAACAGTGATGCGGGCAGTGCACAGGCCAGTGACGGCAGCAGTGCTGCCATCGGCAACGCGAACGGTGGGCGAAGCGGCAGGGGTCTGGACTTTTTTGAGGTGACGGCAAAAGGATGAGCTAAGAACCGAGACTTGGGCACTAGTGTCAATGAGGGCAGAAACAGGAACACCGTCCAGAAAGACATCGAGGAGATTACAGGACGAAGGCTGGGTCAGTAGAGGATTTTCAGGTCGGGGCACCAATGCAGCATCACCTCCGGGAGCTGCACTGGCTAGTTTGCCGCGAGGCAGCCTGCAGAGGATGGTGAGTAAATGCGGTGCGGAAGAGGTGAGCGGGAGCGGTGGGCTGTCGAGGAGGGAGAGCGGCTGGTTCTACGAGGAGGCGGTGGGGACTCGGTGCTCGGTGGATCATTCAGAGGCGTGAAGCGACGGGGTCCATAGTCATAACGGCTGTCAACGTAGGGCAAACGTCGGGGTGGTGCGGACCAACGGATGCGGCAGTGGCGAGTGATGTGGCCTACGTGCGAGCAGGTGAAGCAGATCGGCCGGTCATCAGGGGTACGCCACTCATCTGGATTGCGATATCTTGGGTAACTTGGGACTAAGGTGTTGCGGACCGTAGCGGTAGCGACCACGGGAGAGATGGGGCTCGCACTCCGAGGTTCGACGGGATGGCGAGAGGGCATGCCCAAGTTGGCGACCTCCTGGCGGACGACAGCTTGAATAAGGGATATTGTGACGAGGGTGTTGTCCGACAAGGGCGCGTTGGTAATAACAGGAGCCAGGGCCTCCAGTTCACGGTGCACGATGCGAGTCACGTCGCCGGGGTTTGAAGGCTGCCTCAGTGTCGGCAGATCCTCGCACGTGGAACTGGCAGCTGTGTTAAGCAGGCGGTCAAAGCGGTGTGCAATGCGCCGGTGCTTGGCCTGCTCGAAGCGTCGACACATCTGCAGAACGGAGTCAACCGTAGAGCCGTCCCGGCATAAAAGAAGATGGAAGGCATCGTCGGCAATGCCTTTAAGAATGTGGCCTACCTTATCGTCTTCGGTCATGTTGTGATCGACCTTTCGGCACAGTGCCAAGACGTCTTAGATGTATGTAATATACGATTCAGTGCCCGTTTGGGCGCGAGCTGCAAGTTCTTTTTTGGCAGCAAGCTGACGGCCAACTGGTTTCCCAAACAGGTCGCGGAGCTTCTGTTTGCAGACATTCCACGTGGCAATTTCTTCCTCGTGGGTTTCGAACCAGACACGTGCGGTGCCGGCAAGATAAAATATCACATTGGCCAGCATCAGCGTGGCGTCCCACCTGTTGTGCTGGCTAACACGCTCATAAAGCGAGAGCCAGTCCTCAGCGTTCACGCCATCTGTACCGCAGAATGTGCCCGGGTCGCGAGGGTGGGCTACGACGACAGTTGGCGTGGCAGGCGCAGATGGGGGGGCCGGGTCGGTAGTCAGCTCGACGGTTCGGCCCGTCGGCTCGTCGGGTCATCAGCATGTCGGCTCGAACCCGCGACCTCCACCAAAAGATGTTACGGGGATGTTACGGTATTACCGTTACAGTAAGTCTATATTGGCGGCTGCTCTGAGATGGCCAGCACTCGACTCAGACTCCAAGGGCCCAGGTACCCACTGTCAACGTCGTCATCGTTAAGCGCACCGCCACTTCGTTCACGATTCGTTCACTTACTGAGTAACCAGTTCACCGGTAACAATATATATATATATATATATATATAAATATATATATATATATATATATATATATATATATATATATATATATATATTATAAAAGATAAAACGTACTTGGTTGCTTGAGGTAAAATGCGAAATTCAGAAACGATTCATTTAGGTAAACATTTATTGCTACTCGACGTTTCGGGCAGAGCCTTTCCTTTTTCAAGACATATATATATGCGCAATTGGGAAACGCTTCCTTTAGGTAAACATTTATTGCGAGTCGACGTTTCGGACAGAGCCTGTCCCTGTCCAAATAACCCTCCTCGACTTTTATTTGTGTGGAGCAGTGTCCCCGACAAACTCTGACGTGTGCCCAAAGGAAAGCGTGACGACCTTCGAAGAGCATTGTCACAAAGAGGGAGCGCGAACGCATAGTTTCGGTTTCTCTTTTCTGAGCTTCGCGACGTCCCGCGACGTTCCGGTGGCGGCTATCGGTATCGTATCAGCCCGCCAGCCGGACACAGCTGCATGTCATTTGCACGCTGATTGGAACACTGCTGTTTTTTTCGTTGTATTTTCCTAATATGTCTTGCTGTTCCGGCGCCGACGCATTTCCTGGCTTCCGCCCTCTTGGCTCTTCCGTTTTCCGTGTGCTCCGAAACTTCGCGTTTGCCACGAGCAGTTTTGTGCCGAAGACCCTGTTCCTACGCGATGATGCCGCTTGTCAGGAGGCTCTACTGCTACTGCATCTCAAAGTCAAAACATTTTTTATTTTCGAATGTAATAGAACGTTCCCTGAGAAGGAAGCCATGGAGATATTTATCTCACTACAAAACCATTCGCGCTCACTTTCCCGCCAGTGAGGACAAAATAAATCATCTGACGGAACTACGAAAAATTGTCGTTAGCGCCGAATTTTCATCGCTAAAGCAGGTAACAGGTGCCCAGGCTTTTATCAAATAAATTTGCTCTCAGATGCGAATGGCTTTTCGGCGTTTTCTTTAGCCTTTTCGTTAATTTATACATACTTTCCTGTCCTTTGAAGATCGCATAAACGATGTTTTACTTTACATTGTTGCAGGGCGCAAAATGGTTCTCTATAGTTGCAGTTATTGTTTGTAGTTATATAGGTATAGTTGTGAAGGTATAGTTACTCTACTTAATTTTTTTTCCTTGGCGCAGCAACACCACAGTGTGACAGTTCAGCGGATTTATAACTATAATGAAAAAAAATTTATTCAACAGAGTCGTTTGTTAGATAAAGGCCTTTTCTAATTATGCGAGTTAACACTTTTCTGCACTCACAAAATTTTGTTTCGATTTCGGTCTTAGTTCGCACCTAGAAAAATGAGACATATTTCACTTTAAAGTAAACAATCGTAGACTATAGCATGAGTTGAAGTGGCAAAAACGTGATGAATATTGACGAAAATAACCAGCCATCAGTTGCCGGGCAAAGAAATTAAAATTCTCTGGGAGGGAATCTCTCAGGGAAATATAATCCGGATGCATTAAAATGCCGATTGAGGGTGGTTTTTGTTATGAAAGGTGATGATAGAAAATGAGTTGCAAATAAATCCCCAAAGTAAATCCGAAATAAAGTAATACGATATAGTTCGTGGCGATGCCAGCGCATTGTCTTCTTCTCAGTTGCGGAAAAGTTGACCTGTTAAGCGTTAATACAAAACACATTTCTCGAACCCTTGGTACTCCCATGAACGTTACACAAACAACTTCTCAGCCCTCGGACGTATAGTTCTTTTCCTGTGATCCATCTTCACGCTCGGTGCTACCCGCCTGGATGCCTTCAGTAACAAGCAGGCAAGTCTCATGACGCACATTAAGATAACACGTGGAAAGGTACACACGTAGATCAAATTTCCAAATATTCTCATGGCGAACTGCGAGCAACTTGAGCCCCTCAATTCCCGCACAGTATTGAAGAAGTGAAAAAGAGAGTAAAGCGGGTATTTCGTGACTTCTAGTGACCTTATCCGGCCAATTTTTCATTTCACGTCTAAAATCCTTGGACCCCGACCTAGAGCTCCGGCTTCGATCAGGCCTACCACGACGTGAAGAAACTTTCCTTTGTCACCTTTGGCTTGGTGTAGCTTTCACCAACAATTACCCTTTCTTAATCGGTATGGCTGATAGCCCTGCATGTGCCATCTGCGGGTATGACGAGACTATATCCCACATTCTTTGTGACTGCCCTGCCTACAGGGTCGAAAGGCAGTCTCTCAGCCGTGCGCTGGAGCGTCTAGATCCACGCCCACTGACGGAAATGAGGATTCTCGGCCACTGGCCGCGGCGATCGTCGGCGGTGAAAGCCTCAAAGGCACTGCTCCGTTTTTTCCGGACTTCTGGCCTGCATCATAGGCTGTGACTTCAAGAATGCTAACTTTCATGTGACTTCAAATTTTGGCAACTCTTTTTTCTCATTCATTTTTTATCTCCTCACCCCCTTCCCCCCGTGTAGGGTAGTAAAACGGTTATTCTTCCGGTTAACCTCCCTGCTTTTAATCTTATTCCTCCTCCTCCTCCTCCTCCTGCGCATACGCTATAATGCACATACGCACAAACGGCTGCACATACGCAAAAATTTTGGATGGAAGCATTTTTCGATGGGAAATGATGTATGAACGCAATATTTTCGTGTATTGTAAGATTTCACTATAACAATCAATATATCTGCAGATCTGAATTGGGCAGGTTTGCATTTTTTTCCTGTTGACATTTTTGCTGTCGTCAAAACCTTTCCCATTGGTTTTCTATGGCAGTCGTAACTGCTCGATGCGAGCGATCGAAAAACTTTGTAGAAAGAGTTTGCTACATATCGAAAGAATAGGCCATTACCTTCAATATTTCCATACCAATACCTTGCAGTTTTGCAATATTCCAAATTTTTATCCAAGAATGTGGGACATGAACTTTTATAAAAGAAAGAACTTTGAAAGAAAGGTATGAATAATGTACGCTTGGTCACGCACGATATACAGGGTGTCCCAGCTAATCGTAACCACGCTTTTAGAAAGACGGAAGGTTCTAGCACCAATCGAACTTGCTCAGGGCTGTTGAGAGTTCTATGACCTAGTCTGCATTATTGTTTCCTTCTCTAAAGTTACTTAACTGACAAAAACTAATTGATTAACTTTTTACTCATTGTCTTCAGGAACGAAATGCGAAATCAGAAGTTGTAGATCGTGTTGAAAAGCACCTGGCTGAAATTTTTGCACCAAGATGCTATTGGCATTTATTTACCGGCCTTAAAAAAACAAAAACTACCACGTGACTGTGGCTGGAGTATGTATAAAGCCCCGTGCACACGCAAAGTGCGTTGGGGACAGAACTCCAGGTTAAAGTTGATTTTATTCTTTGACACACCTCTTTGGACGCTAAAGGAGCCCCGTTTTGACGTGAAAGCTTTTGTATTGTGCTGATTATCTTTTAAGGTCCGTAAAAAAAAGCGATTTGTCCTAAATGGTGCCTTGGTGCGAACATTTCAGCCAGCTGTTTTCCAACATCATCTGCGACTTCTTAATTTACATTTAATTGCTCAAGCCAATAATTAAACAGTAACTAATGAGAGGAAATAATTGACTTCGTAGTGCGAAAAAATATCCCAGCCTAGGCCACGCGACCTTCAACAGCCCTCAATTGATTTGACTAGACTAGGAGACTCCGTATATTATTAAACGCTTGGTTACGTTTAGTTCGGACACCTGGAATTTAGGCTCAATTTGTGATTCCGCGAATGTTAGAGAAAAAGAAAACCAGTAAACGGTCGCTTAGGTGAATATGTACAGTCTTTGCCAAAAGTAACCAGGCTGCATGGTTTGCTTCATATTCGTGTAGTAGAGCCCTCATGCCTTCCCAAAAGATTAGAAAGTTTTTTTGAAGGTGAGGACAGGGGTTCTTCTTATGAGCTTCACGGGTGGCATAGTAAGTTTAATATACGATTGACAAGCAAACCGAGCAGCCTGGTTACTTTTGGCAAAGACTGTACCCCATGATGACCTGTTGAAATATGCTTCAACAGTCTCGCTGCGCGGCTACTGCGCGGGCAGTAACGTGGAAACGCCCATGCACTGATATTTCCAAAAAGTCGAAATTATTCCGCACCCTTGACCTACGCTGCTGATTTTGGATTCAAAAATCATTTAGAGCAACAGCCAGAAGCTTCCTCGAGCGAGCGCACCGAATGAAAGTGATCATTTGCCTTTCGATTAGAAACGGGAAAACAGTGCACCTATTTCAAGCCCCAATAAAACGTGAAAGCACGTAACTATTGCCTTGAAGCCCGCACTGACAATTGTTTGTGCATCTTGTTATGTCTAAGACTCTCGTACAGAAGTAATGAATACTGGGAAATTGTAAGGTACTGTTAAGAAATATTGAAGGCGAGTGTCTATTCTTCTGATGTGTAACAAAATCTTTCTTGTACAGTGTTTTCATCGATCGCATCGAACATTTCAACTGCCATAAAAAAAAAAAAAAATAGGAGAACATTTTAACGATACAAAAACTTTATAAGCAAGAAAATGCAAACCTGCAGGCCGCCGCGGTGGCTCAGTGGTTATGGTTCTGGGCTGCTGACCCGAAAGACGCGGGTTCGATCCCGGCCGCGGCGGTTGAATTTCTATGGAGGAGAAATTCTATAGGCCCTTGTACTGTGCGATGTCAGTGCACGTTAAAGAACCCCTGGTGGTCGAAATTTCCGGAGCCCTCCACTACGGCGTCTCTCATAGCCTTAGTCGCTTTGGGACGTTAAACCCCATAAACCAAACCAAACCAGTCGCACTTTCTCACCTGTATAGGCGGTGCAGACGGCGATCGCAGCAGTCAGCAAGACAAAGAAGCCCTTCATTTTCGCAGCTTCACAGCCTTCGATTAAACGCAGAGGGTCAAGTGGCTACGCCGTCACGGCTACGCCTTTTCTACCCTCATCCTCTCCCAGGGCGCAACCCTCGCACGCGATGAAACATAGCATGCCGCTTTCTTCCGACGGGCTTTCCCGCCTTGCATCTGAAGGGAAGTAGGCTGTATCTTTATCAGAACACTCGTGGCCCTTTCGTAGCACTTGTTCCTTCTTTTCGATTTCATCTAAGCGTTACCGTGCGTGCTCTTGTATGTGGTTGGTTCGCAGGCAAGCAATGATGAGATACGGCTTTTCCTGCCCTAGCTGCAGCCCTGGCATAATTCTTCCTTTCCCTGCCCCTGATGGGTGAGAGCAAATCAGAAGTCGTTACACAGCCAAGATTGAAGCAAGACAGAATCCAATTACTAAGGCGAGCAGCCGGCGGAAGTGAATAAGCGGCAGCGTTGGCCAACAGCAAAAAGAAGTAGGAAGAACGTTGGAAATGCGGTAGTGGCGTGGTGCTTTCTTTTTTGTGTTTAAAGACACGTGCTTGATTGAATGTGGTCTGTGTACAAAACAGTGGTTGAGGTTCAGCATTTTTTGGCAGGGAATCAAGCTAACCTAAGTAAAAGCTGAACGGCCAAACAGCGCTTTGCGCTCTAGTAGGCAGTAATATTTGGTTTATCTTCACTTGTGTTTGCGTTTATTCTAAATCTCACTTGCGTTTGTTCTAAACTAATGGAACATGTAATTCACTCACATGTCGCAAACTTTCTATTATCTAGTAATTTCTTTCATCCCGACCAACATGGATTTCGTAAGGGTCGCTCTTGTGACACTCAGCTAGCATTATTCATTGATGATCTTAGTTCTAGCCTCGATAATAACATTCCCGTTGATGCCATATTTTTAGACTTTGAAAAGGCTTTTGACAAGGTTCCTCACAAACGGCTATTTTTAAAAATTTCGTGTCTTAACCTTGATATGCGCATATATGAATGCATATGTGATTTCTTAACTAACCGCCAGGAGTTTGTGTATGTTAACAATTCCGCCTCTTCCAGGTCTCCCGTACTTTCAGGTGTGCCTCAGGGTACTGTCCTTGGTCCCCTACGCTAATATATATAAATGATTTCGCTTCAAACATCTCATCTTCCATTCGCCTACTTGCCGACGATTGCATTATTTACCGTCCTATTAACAATCAAGCCGATGCTCATGCCCTCCAAACTGACCTTTCACACATAGAAACTTGGTGCAAAGCATGGTTAAAGTCCCTGAATGTGAAAAAAAACTTTGTTAATTTCTTTTCATCGGCGACGCACTTACCCAACTCCTTGCTACGTACTTTGCGGTTCCGTTATTTCTCCGACATCAACATGTAAGTACCTGGGAATTAACATATCGCATGATCTTTCTTGGTCCACCCATATCACTGCCATTACTAATGAAGCTAATCGTTTCCTGTCTTACTTACGACGTAATTTGCCAGTAGCTTCTTCGTCTGTTAAAACTCTCGCCTACATAACGTTGGTTCGTCCCAAGCTGGAATATGCATGTGCAGTTTGGGACCCTCACATTTCTTATCTAACTAAAGCACTTGAATCAGTGCAAAACCCAGCAGCTAGATTCATCCATTCAGACTACTCTTATCATTCTAGTGTGACTGCCATGAAGTCAAGAGCTAACCTGCCTGACCTCGAGCTGCGACGCAAAATCTGCCGACTCATCCATTTCCACAAGTTTTATTATTCATCCCTTGCAGATCTAAAATGAGCTCATCCCGTGTCTCCTCGCACCAGTCACAGAAAAGCCGTTTATCTCCCCCGAGCACGCACCACTGCACACCTTCATTCCTTCTTTTCTCAGACTGCAGTAGACTGGAATGGCCTGCCTGCCGATGCCGCACTCCACACCAGCCCCGTCCATTAAAAAAAAAGCCATTTAAAATGTTCTCTTTTAAACCCCATATCATTCATTTCAGATTTATTTTGTGTATTGTTTCCCCTCATGTAATACCCCTATTCAGGGGCATTTGAGGTGTACAATAAATAAATAAATAAATAAATAAATAAATAAATAAATAAATAAATAAATAAATAAATAAATAAATAAATAAATGAATGAATAAATAAATAAATAAATAAATAAATAAATAAATAAATAAATAAATAAATAAATAAATAAATAAATAAATAAATAAATAAATAAATAAATAAATAAATAAATAATCTTCAGCAGCAATTGCTGGTGGGCGAGTTGGCTTGTTTCCATGCTTGCAGGACACAGCGCAGAAATGAAGGGAATACAAGAAAAAAGGAAGACGGCAGGATGGAGTGCTGAACTACGTTATAAGAGGGATTTGCTCCCTTTCGCTCTCGGCCTGGTAGTGGTGTCTGCGTAAACGGGATACATTACATGCATGGAGGTTATACCGGCGTCTCAGGAGTTCAGTCACGAGCTCAAGAAGGTCGGCAAATGGTCACTGACGGAGTCACGTCAGAGGCTGCTATCGGCTGTATCCTGATGATCTGAAGGCTAATCATTGCAAGACGGCTTGAGAAATGACCAACTGCTCAATCAGCGACGCAAACGAGGCACAGGTCGCATTCCTCCTCTGTTCAGCGATGGATTCTATGCTCAAAGGGCTGGGCTGTGGAACGCAGCCCGCAATAAACAGATTGGTAGGCCCACGATGAGCAGACCAATTACATGGCATTTTAGCGCGACACGGCGTAGCGATGCTGCCACCAGTTTTTATTCCTGCACCTTCATGCTGCTAGTTTGCTCTATGATTCAAAAAGCTTTAACAGAGGCTACACCACCTAAACATTTACTATGCTATGAAAGAAGCAACGCTAGATGCTCGGCTTTCCAGTCAAAAAGGGTCAAACAGCTAGCAACTTGGACAAATACAACCCGAATCAGTCGAAGGCGATGCGGTATCTCCTGGATTCCAGGTGATAGCGTTTGTGCCTATGGAAGTTCCGAAAGGCCTTTTAACACTGGGCTGTATTCACGTAAAGACATTTACATTATGGAAATAAAATTTTAGCTATGGTTAAAACTTTTTGAAACCTTGATTTTTTATGAAAACGCCAAACGTAGTTTAAAAAGTCATGAGATTACATGTAAGCCAACGCATTCGTTGAGTTTCCGGATCAAATGAGGCTAATCTTCATCAAACGCAGCAAGAACAGACCGAAATATGCGTGTCACGCAAGAATGTTCGCACTGCAAGGTTGAGAAAAACTGTTGCAGAGTACGCAGCTCAGCGGCAAGGCCCACAATTTTTTAAAAGGAAGCTATGAAAGAGAGAGAGAAGCCCTTTAGTGAAGAAGCAGAGAATTTAGCCGGCGTTTAAAAATCACTCACGTGCTATTCTGTATGGGGAAAAGAATTTGGGAGACACATACGGAAGAAGAGCGGCATTGAAAAAGCTAAATAAAAAAAGGGAAAAGATAAAATGGGGCCATCAGATGTGTTCTACGATGCATCGGCAAGTAGGGGTGTCACATACGAAATGATGAAATGCATAGTCCGACATATGAGCTAACGAAGTTCACTGCGTACAGAATGGTGGTGCCGAACATGCAAGGTGAAATTATAGGATGTCAATATGTCCAATGTCCTTTAAATACGCAAATAAAAAGTTCATTGCATGCCTCTGTTGCCTAAGGCAGGCTAAGGGACCTAAAAAATTGTCCATTGTCAGAGGCACTGGAGAGAGCTTCTTCATGCCAATGCTGATAGTACGCATAGCAGTTGCAGAAAGTCTGTATCCGGAGTGGTTACCACGAAGTGGTGGTAGCGTATGCGTACGTCCGACAGGCAGGTGGTTTAATGAAAAAGAAAAAGAGCACAGATTGGAACTAAAGAATAAAGAAAACAGTTCCTGGGTGACCACTACATCAATTGCAAAAAATCACACAAATGCTACTGTGTTCCTTGCTTTGAGAAGCAGTTCTTGGCAAGGAAAAAAGATAAATGGGAGAGTCTGGTATTCAGAGACCTTCGCACTGACACCACTGAGAATAGCATAAGCAAGCATTCCATTTCTATGCAGTCGAAAGTGTTTGATTTGGGTGTTTTCGTGTCGGATTCCAAAACTTCACAGATTTTCACAGGGAACCTGTGGTGTTCTTTCGTTAGCATCGCCTCTTGTTAGGTTTAACGGGGGCTTGGTGTTCTGAACTAGGTTTATTTACTCTGTCAGATGTTAAGGTACACTCTGGTTCATTTGCAGCTATTTGTGTCATTTTCAGTGATTTGTGTTTCGTGTGGTCTTAGCTAGAAAAATTAAGGACTTTTTTCAGTGTGTCATTCACTGGTTGTAGTCTTTTTGCGCTTATGCTTTGTTAAGTGCGTTGTTATTACTCGGGGGCTTTGTCCCAGATATTCCTATTACCAGCACGTGCGGTGTAGAAACGATTCCTAATCTTTTGGCGATGCACTGTTCGTCGTTGTTTCTTAAGTTTAGTGTTTGAGGCAATACCTTTCCTTACAGAGCAATTATTTATTTATAAATAATTGCTCTGTAAATTTATAAATAATTATAAAATTTATAAATTTTATTTATAAATAAAATTTATAAATATACACGGTGTGTGTAGTACGGGCCACCTGAGGCCTGTGAGAACCTATACACTTATCATTTACAAAGCATTTAATTTTGTTGGCAACCTTGCAAAATCTGAACGCTTCTCATATCTGACGTGTTTAGATCGTAGTCAAGTGTTTGCTAACGCTCATACGTGCAATGTAGTGGTTTACGAAATAAGATTGAAAGTTTGGGATTTTGTGCGTCATAAGTGCCTTTTCTTCGTTTCCCTCCCTTTCGCGCAGTATAAACAGTGCGTTGATGTATTTTAAACAGGTCGTCTGACAGCTACCGAGTTCATGTGAAGAATATATCTATGTGAAGAATACGTCCATGTGGAGAATATGTAGCGTTATACCTTTAAGACGTGCATGAGCATGGGAACACATTCGTGACATCCCAAATATGAGAAACAAGCTTTGCCTGTCACCCCTTTTAATCAAAACAAGCAGTACTTAACACCATACATTACAGCAACGCAGGGCATTCCTTTATGAAACCTGAACCCTCAAGAGATGCCATGAGCTCTCTCATAAGAGTTCGCGGAACGTCCGATAACTGAAAAGAGTGGGAGCTGAAATTTGGATCGAGTATTTAAGGAGGCTGTGGACTGCTGAAATTGCTATTGGCGAGAAGACATTGTCCATTAGCAAAATGCATTGCCTGGGAGGAAACCACGAAACTCCCAGCGACTCATTTTTAGGTTGCATTCAAGGTAACCTTGTGTAGCTGGCGTTTTCTGTCTACCAAAGGGAAGCCCGTGCGATCCTTTCACAGAAAGGTCACAAAGACGTCCAGCAGTCTCTAGTATATCCCGGTGAAGCGGGTCCAATGTTTGCATTAAAATTGACGGTCATGATCAGAAGAAGCGTTTTGAACAGAATATATAGATGTGCGTTATCAACTACGCCAAAGAAAGCTCAATAAACGATTAAAAAGCTGATTATGGGCTTACCGTACGTCCAAAAACATCGGTGTGCATCGATTAGGAAGCCATTTTAGCTATACCACTGAATAGACGACAAAGTTTGCGTCAGAAGGGCGGTTCTCGCACCTCAAGCAGTAGTCCTCAATGACGCGAAGGTATTACTGTTCTAAGACTAAAACCCATTGATAACTTTTCTGAACCAGAGCGCGAGAAGGGCAGGTTACTCATCAGCCCAGCTGTATCGTAGAATGGCTGCCTCACAGCTGTGGGCATCCCAAAATTCCCGTACAGAAAAGGAGTGCCGCATGATTAAGTGGCTCTACATGGAAGCACGGCATTCCACACATCATAGAGTGTTCGACAAGTTCGGCGTCATCAAAATAAACGCAGGTCTGGTATACGCCTGCGTTGGTGTCCTGGTACATTTCACTGACCGGCCAATCCACGCTCGCGATTTTCTGCGCTCTCTGAACTGCTTGTCTCTGGATGCTTCTTCGATCGCTTACGCCGCTTGCGATGGCCGCCGGTCTTGCTGGTGGTGTCCCTCTGTACCCTGGCGCTGTGGGTGGCCAGGGAAGCGGCAGCTTCCGGTGCCGCGCCGCCTTTTCCTGTGGCAGCAGCGACATTCGTTTCCGGTTCAGGCGCGAGTGACGTCACTGAACGCGGCATCACCCATGTGGCCACCTGGTGGGACGTCGGCGGAACCGGCGCGCATGGAACTGCCCGCTCAGCCTCGGCAGCAGCCGCATCCTGCTGCTGAACGGGAACAGACATAGGCGCGTGGGACGTGTAACTTTGCACCGTGGAATGTGTTCCCAGCGAAGCGAGCGACGGGGAGGACAGAATCGCCTTCAGTGTTCTGGCACTTCCAGCTGTTGCAGCGGCTGCGCTGGTTTCAGCGTCGGCGTCAGTAGATGCATCCGCGTGCCTTTTCGTGTGGCGTCTCCTATTCCAGCGTGGCCTGTGCGCGACCAAGTTGCGCAGGAAATTGGTTGTCCTTCCCGATGATGACTTGCGGGCCGTGGACAAGTCGGTCTGGCCAGTGTGAGGCTGGGACGGGCTTTTAGCGTCTTGATGTGGCTGCGAAGAGTTGCCGAAAGGACGCTTCAGAAGATGTAACTCTAGTCGTGCCTGCGCCTACTACGCGTTACTGGTTTCCGATGTGACCTAGCTACGAAGTTTCTAATAAAAGGCATCGGAGTTACCTGATCAGATTGTTGCACCTAAAATGTTGACTGCGTTGCTTTGAAACCCGAGAGTCACCTATTACCAGCAATATATACAATGCTTTTCGGCCAAATTAATCTGCTTATAGGCATCGCTTGTGTGAAGTGTTTCTCTGTAGATGTAATGTGTTAAAAGCATGCGTGCCTAAGAGATCCCATGGTGTGAACTTCACTGTATCGAAGAAAACCAATTGTAGGTGCCTCCTGTTTCCACCGCACTTACTGATAGCCCCTGCGAAGCATTCATGGAGGTTGCAGGAAAAGAAAATGCCGCTTAAAGCAGTTAAATCTCTCTCAACACTGAGGATCAGCGTTTGGCATGACTATAGGAAACTTGCAGGAAGAAATACTTGAAGGTGTCTATCGTTGGAAGCATCCATGCAAACGTTTGCTCAGCCTGTGCTGTAGTGTACTCATTGCATCTTATTTAAGTACAGAAGCCACATGTTCGCAATAACCGACGAATTTTCGATGAGCAGCCATGCGCTCTTTACAGCATGCCGTTTGTGCACGGATGATTATGCTTGGTGTGATGGCCGCATTTCACTATTGACTTGCAGTAGAAGGAACGCCAGCCGGTTAGACTTCAGCTGCTTAGAGACATATATGCTTAGGGTTTCAGCGAAGCTTGCAAAGAAATTCGGAGTATCTTACTGAGGTATAGAGGTTACTTTTGCGGCGTACTAATAGCGGCGGCAGTGGAGGACAGCTAATGATGGGTCACCCGAGCTGATGAGCAGGTCAACTAGATTCTATTAGCCTAGTTTTGAAGTTCACTCTTAGGCAGTGCCACAATCAGATATTTGTAGCTGGTCCTTACTAAAAGGCACATGATCATATGGATATCTAAATCACTACCACAGTCTACACTGGGGCGCGCGACAAATTTCGGTCATCCCACACGTCAGTCGGAATCCATGCACGTGTGGAGCGGACTCATTCTCAACGGTCACTCACACGAAAGCCGGAAATCGCTCATGAAGGACGCGGCAAGTTCCACTCAAAGCAGGCCATCAGCAGGCGGGCAAGGGAAACTTCCTCCATCCTTTTCTTATATCGGCATGCAAAAGCTCGTGCACAGGTGGCGAAAATCCCACATCGCTGGTGGAAACCCTGACGAAAATTAACGTACTGGTTCGGTCAAAAGATGCCAGGCCACAGGGTCTGCTTTTGAGCGCTATAGTCGGGCAGTTGTGACACCCCCCGAGGTCCAAAATCTGTATAGATGATAGGAGAACTATCATTCTCACCTCTTAAGAAACTTGATGCTTTTATTACTACAATGGCAAAATATGCCGCTGAATAGCAGACGCTGTAACCCGTGAACGTTTCACCAACCCTGTACGTGTGAGGAAATAACACTACAAACTTTCATTTCCTTAATAAGGATATAATAGCCCCAGAGGTGACACTACTATGAAACTTTCGCGACGTTCAGTTTCCTTAAACTGTGGGAAAATATGACTGCACGCTGCGAGCTGCAGCCACAGGGAAGAGTACATTCGAATTACCGTCGAAAATCGGGCGGCATTTACCCCTCGCTGCTCGGCCGCCTTCTCGGGCTCTGGTGCCTGGAGCTGTTCAGGATGCCCCTTCGCGACCGCTTCACACTTGTCAGGCAACGTCACTGCCTCAGACGAAGGTGCTCTAGCTGCGGCATTTGCGCGAGACGCTGCCTTCGAGGCCGACTCTGCAGCGTAAGGATCGGCAGGACGCTCGAGGGACGTACTCTGATCGCAAAGTTTGCCAGCAGGAACGATGCCAGCAGCAGGGGCAGCGCCTGCAGACGGCCTGCGCTCTTCGGGTGTTGTTTTGGTCACAATCTTCCGGTACTCTTCGGCTTGCCCACGGGAAGGTTTGTCGGAAGATGATGCTTCGCTGGCGTACGCGAACTTGTAGGCCGGTTGCTTGAGCTTGGACTGCCTGCCGACCTGGTCGGAAGTGGATTTAACGGAGGATGGCGGTGCAGTCGTCCCTCCTGAATTCGC
The DNA here is from genome assembly GCF_055824585.1 of Amblyomma mixtum. Taxonomy (NCBI): domain Eukaryota; kingdom Metazoa; phylum Arthropoda; class Arachnida; order Ixodida; family Ixodidae; genus Amblyomma; species Amblyomma mixtum. Next base: position 70,893,572 of record NC_143015.1, on the reverse strand, counting down.
CGCCGCCGCAGACGGTAATGAGGTGCTCGATGGAACTGGCGGCGGCAAGGGCTTGGTGTCTGCAGTGGCCAGGCTCGGGGCTTTCTGGGAGGACGATGACGACCTCAAGGAGGACGAGTGCTTTCGAGAGGAGGACTTCTTGGATGCACTCGGCCGTCTTTCGCTTGGCGTCGTCCCCGGAGCTCCATGCAGGGGCTGCCTGAAAGGTGCGTTCTGTTGGGGTCTACCCTGCGCAGCTTGCTTGTCAGGAACTTTTTGTCTGGGACCAGAGCTCTTCTTTGCCTGTGAGTCGTGCAAGGCCGGATTCATTGCTTTTTCTTTTTCAGCAGGTTGGTCGTCGTACACCGCTAATATTGCAGGGGCTGCAATGTGTCCGGCGCCCTTGTGTGGTACCGCCAGCTTTGCGTCCTCGTGCGGCCCGGCCAATAGACCCGGCTCTGATCTTCCTTCCCGGAAACCTGGTTCGAGCACCTCCACCACTCGCGGTTGTGTCGGATCTTTCCGCTCAGTGTCGCGATGTGATGAGACTGACTTCAAAGAGGCGATATCTGGCTGGGCGGGCTGCTTCGGAGCCATGCTACCAACGGAGGCAAGTGGTGACAGCAGGAAGTGTTCAGCCGCTGAGTCGATGACAAAGTCCTGGTTGTCGATGGTCTCGCCGCAGTCGTTCTGTGCGTTGCTTGTAGGCCTAGGCTTAGCTCCGTACTGGACTTCAGGAATGCCGACAGCAGGTGCAGGAAGGATAGGCGCGGAGGGTACAAGGCTCGCCGATGATACCGCAATGCCGGCCGGCTTTTTTGGTTTGACTATAGCGTCTCGAGTTCTGCTCGCCAGTCGCCTCAAGGAGCTGATTCTTTGGGACACGTGGATGGTGCCAGACTCTGGAACGACCTTTTGCGACGCCCGCTTCTTTTTGGATTTTTTCCTGTGGCGGGTCTCTTCGGAACTGCATTCACGCCAGTCGGCCGGCGAGCCAATATACTTTGCGGGATCAGAAGCCACGTACTGGTGCGTCGCAAAGTGTTCCGAGGTGGATTTCGAAGTCGGAGACAGGCGTTCCTTATGCGAATGTCTTCGGTCTGTGTGCTGAACCGCTTGCGCTGGAGAGGTTGGAAGAGAGGTCTTCTCCAATACGGCCTTTGTCGTCATGTGGTCGAAGTCTTCCACCAAGACGAGTTGCCTGTAGACCATGGCCTGTTCCCAGCTAAGCGGAATCCATGTTGGCAGCGGATCAAGGCTGTTCTTTAATTTCTGTAGGTTAGAAATTGAGGAGGAATAGCAAAGTCATTGGGAAATCACGCTTTTCTTGAATGCTTTTGGCAGAGTCATCTACGAAGAGGCATACAGAGTGCCTCGGTGTAGTAGGATTGCGCTCAAGGATTGAAAGTTTTTATGAACAAATTGTAGTGACAGGCACATAACAACGATTTAGATTAAAAGACCTCTTATTTCGTAAACAAGTTGTTTGATTACTCCATGAATTCCTTTGCCTTCGAAAGCGTTAACTAGGGTACTTGTGAAGCTCACTGGTGTGTGTCGACTGACGGAAATTAAGAGCGCACATGGAGACTAGGGAGTAGACACAGGAGTAAGATGTGGTTTTAAAAAATGAATTACATGTGAAAAGATCTTTGGTGGCCTTCTAGGCACCAGCCTAAATAGAATGCTTACCATTTTAGTGTAGACGAGGAAGACGATAGCGAAGACTGGTATGAAGCTGAACTCGACCATCTCAAACCACGCGATGACGAGTGTGAGCCCGATAGGGTAGCTTTCCCACGTGGTAAACGCAGCTTTGCCCCACATGACCACCTGAGGAAAAGGACAAACAAAGAAGAGTTTGGGAAATATCGAATGTTTTCGGACTGCAAAGCAGTTGGAGGCGAGGTAATGCGCCTAAGGAGAAAGCCCTGCGTCTCGGGTTTTTGTCGTAGGAGAAACCTCTTTTATCTCGGAGAACATGGCAGCGCCCGGCGGCCCTTGGTTTGAGAAAGATCGCGGAGCATAGCACCGGCAATGAACCAACCCCCGACACCAGTTTCGGGTTGCTATTGTTTCGGCTACTAGACTCTGTTCGGGCGCAAAGCTGGCGGTGGAGACGGGTATGGCGGGGACCCAATCTCTGGGGTGCGAATCTCATCGTAGTGGCAGCGACTCCCACGCGGGTGGAAGCACGGGTGGGACCCCCGGAGGTGTTAGGCCAAGGTGTTAGGCCCGATAGGCTGGCTATTTAAGCTTCTAGTGGTAGGGTCACATCATACACATTTCTCTTGTGTGAAAAGCCGCGGAAAGCACTCGATGGCTAGTAGCTAGTAGGTTGGAAGCACCCCTGTGAGTCGGAATTACCGACAGCCTGGTCTGCGGTTGGAGCGGACTTCGGAACCAGGCGTCGTGGAGACGGGGGGGGGGGGGGGGTGAGGCAGGTAGCTAAACTTGTGCGAGATTCTCCTGTCGGTATGTGACCAGCCTGACTGTAACCTGCCTTCTTTCTTGAGTTGCCATAAATCGCCAAGATGGCTTCTTTTCCGGTGGTTAGGTGACTGGCTTCGCTAAGCGCGGCCGAGCAGAGATAAAAACACAGAGCAGCTTGGAGCCGGAGCGACGTTTGTGCGCATGTCCAGAGTGGTGGCTTTCTACGTACCTGGACTAACAATAAAATCTTTTTCGCTGGGAGGGATGACAATCGTCATAAGGGAAACTTAAAAAAAAATGTGGTGACGACATGAAGTGCTCCAAAACGTCACTTGCACCATACGTTACGCCAAGGCAATACGCTTCTCACGCCATACAGCAGGCGCCTAGCGTAGCCGTTTACGAACACTCACAGCGATGACGACCGGGATGATCGACGTCCAGCAGACCTTGACGAATGTGCTCGGTACGTCATTGGTCATCATGCGCGAGCTGAGAGACAGTCTTCGGAAGCCTGAAAAATGAATATGTGGTTGTCATTTTACTCATCCCCGGAAGAAGAGTCCAAAATTTGTTCCCAATGTTTACAATCCTAAACAAGCCTTAAAAACTGGCCGCTGTGACCATCACAATCTGTTACCGAGCACTATGTCGATGGTTCAGACACAAACCCAGCCGTGGTAGCGTCTTCTCTATGGAGGCGAGGTGTAAAAATAAATACGTCGGTCTACCCCGCAAGTCGATGAAATAAACTCAAAGCACCTCACTATGGCGTGCATTAAGATGTACCGTTTTGCTTAGACACGAGAAGCCCTGTTTATTAGTAAACGACCGTGAAAACATTGAAGGTCTTCCACAAAATTCCAACAGACAGTGTACAGACCGTGTTTCAACTGTTTTATATATGGTGCGTCACCGTGCTAGAAACATACTGGGCGGACGATTCGTTAGCGAAATTAGAAAAAGGCATTTCACTTGTGCTGGACTTGTATGTTGAGGGCACACACCGAGTGGTCTGTTGGTGCAGCACAGTGTAGGCATCAAAAGAAAGGAAACGAGTCCAGGAGAGGCATAGCCAGTTAGGAAGGTGGCAGTAAAAAATTTGCTTGCAGAGTGGTGGAAACGGCTGACGTGCAAAACAGGTCTAATTAATTATCAATTAAAACATTTTGTCCTCGAGTGGATCTAACATTGCAGGTGCTGATGGTAACGATGAGCTAGCTGAGATGCTTGAGTTAGACGTCTCGAGATCACAGTGAAATGAGCTCAGTTGAATGATGAGCAACTGAGCATAGAGCGAGTACCAGGGATATTCAGGGCACTCGCATTAGGACGAGTAATAAACTGGAGTAACGAAAACTGCTGACTCACCGTAGAATTGAAGGATGAGGACTGTCTCCAGTGCAACCATCAGCAAGCGAAACCTGTTGTCCTGTGTGTAGGCCAGCACAGAGACGACGCTGGCACCTCCCTGGTGGACAGAGTGGAAACGAAAGCAGGTCAGAAGGCTGTTTGACGTCCCATGAAATGGTTCAGTATGTTAGATATGGTTTAAGCTCTCAAAGCGACTTAGGCTATGAAGGGCGTCGCAGTGGAGGAGTTCGGAGCAATTTCGACCACCTGGGCTTCTTTAAAATGCAATGACACCGTAGGGTACACAGGCACTTTGTGTTCCGCCTCTGTCGATACGCGGCCTCCGTGAAATGAATCTTGAGATGCAAGACGGGCTTGGTGCAAGTACTTCGCGTGCGATGAGTGAAAATAAACTAGATGCTGAAGGGAGGTCTAGTAACGCTACTATTGGGAGCTGGCAGTATACTGTTTAAAATTACTCAAAATGGATTTTTCTTTTAAAATAGAGTAAAGATACTTCAGTGCAGTCTTCGCAGTTTGAAGCCGGGGATTACTTGCTGGACACAGCTAAATTAAAAGCAATGAAATAACTGGAGTTCGCTAATTAAATTCCTTGTTCACTTTTAAGATACAGTATTCAAATGAAAAATTGCAAGCCATCCAAACTGAAGTAAAGCCTAATTTTAAAATATCACAAGGCACACCATGGTTCCCGACTTCAAACGTGAAAAAAAAAACGCTTTGGTAAGCGCTTCAGTTTGGTTTTAACACACTGAAATTTGTGAACTGACGTCATTTGAACCAAATACAGAAAACGTTTGCGCCTTTTATGAGGAAGTGAATGCTGACGTGCTTCCAGTAACGATACTAGGCTCAAAGACGGCCGCAATTTCAGCAATATGCAAAGTGGCAAGGCCAATCTGGCATACTTTACAACGCGTTTTTTTTTTTCGTTCGTAATTTCAAGCCACGATGCCGACTTAAAAGTTCAGTTTACTAAACTTTACCTAATTCTTCGTCTTTTTGTTGCATTCTATCACGCAAAAAATGTACGCCTTATCGCACAATTTCGTCGCAAAAATCGCACCGAAGTATCTTTCATGCCTTTCAGAAGAAAATTCTATATTGAATAATTTATAACCCATTGTATTACTTTTCCCTTAAAGGGGCTCTAGAATGTTAATGTGACCGCCTCATAAATATCTTCCAGCAAGAATTTGTTAAATGCGTGTTGTCGAAGCTGAGTTGTGTGAAGTGAAAATTTGAATTTCTGCGTTGTCTTGCCTTTCTCTCTTCCCTCTCGACTTTTGTATACTGAAATGTGGCCGTTCCTCCACCGGCCCCACCTACTCGGCTTCTCCGTCGGCTTCCGACGCGCGCGGTAGTTTTCCGGGGGGCAGAGCTTCCGGCCGCGGGTATAACGTAGTTACGTGACGTCAGAGACAGCTGGAACGGCGAACTAATGAAAGCTCGCCGCTCCTGACGTAACGAGCGCTATATGACGATTGCCCGAGGCGTAGAAACGCGAATTTTTAAAAATATATTGTAAAGATCGGCTCGCTTTTGAGGTCTCGTAAGCGGCATGAACGCTCGGTGAACTACACTCCACATAAAGAAATCTTATTATAGCCACCCTCAAAGACCCTTTTCAGGGACCCTTTAAGATAAGAACTCACAACGGTAAATTAGGAAGTGTGTTTGTACCCATTGCCCAGTCAAGGCTTTGTCATGAACCGTAACTATGAGCATACCACAATGTGCGTTACTGATCAAATACACATACTCTATGTTTGCATGAACAAAAGGGACACCGCTGCGCAGGAATGCGTGTCCTACACTCTAATGAATTGCTATTGCCTGTGGTCCGGCTGTCTAAAATGCGCAGCCTAAAATTATTTATCAGTGAAAGTATGAAGCAGTGAACCCGCTTACCGGGCTGCATGCAGCGATGCTGATGATAAACATGAACGTGCAGATGGAAAAGTGCACGGCGCCGCGGTGCAACAGAATCGCCGGGTGTGATGCCGACAGCACCTCCATGATGATGTCGGGGACAATCAGCTGCGGGCAGTGAGAGAAGCTATTACGGTGCAACAGCTATAGGCTTCTCTTCTTTACGTTTAAAGACAAGTCAGTTTGGTTCGGGTTACACAGGCCCAGATGCATGTACAAGGAACAAATGTAGACTGCTCTATCTGTGGAATAGCTGACTTGGATTACGTCGATTGCAAGGAACTTTCCCAGCGATCTCTTCGTGCACATCACCAGCCGCGGCAACATCAAATGTCCCGGCGAAATTGCTAATGTTGTCTCAAAACATTGCTTTTGGCGCGTCTTGCTAGGTTTCGTTTCTTTTTGAAAGCGCTGCTAGCCAAACAAACCTTTTTTTCCCTACCTTATATCCGCATTAAATGAAGTCTCACGCAATTCCCACCGCTGCACTGTTCCCTCTTGAAGGAGGAGCAGGAGGCGTGGAGAAGGCTTCAGGCCTTTCCCAACCCAAGGCCATTCCCAACCCAAATGTGTACTTGCACATATTTACTCAAATACCTAGCCCGAACTCCCCTTCTGCTGCGAAAAAAATACTTTGGACCACGTAATATTGGACTGTAAAGCGCATATCCTCCAGCCCCAGGTCTCATGACTGTTCCCTCACCTGAAGCATGGACTGCAGTAAAGGCCAGCGACTACCGAGACACTCAAATCAAGGCCGTCGAAAGGGCCTATGTGGTCGGAGACCTGAATGGTCTGCACAACCTCCATGGACCACCACTCTACTCTTTTATTGAATAAATTGAATAAAGCTTTTACGCATTCACTCACTTGTTCTGAGAACGCCCAAAATGGAAGATAACTTCACTTCACTTAACTTCCTTACCTTAAAGACCCCACCTAGCTTACGGTGGAGGGTAAGCTCACGATTAGCATTTTAAAGAGGTTAAAACGTCTTCTTAACTGCAGGACAAACACCTTTCCTATTTTTCCCCATCAACCCGAGCTTTGGGAGATTTTAGGAACTGACGTCGAGTTAAACTCAGCCTTTGCTGCTCTCGATTAAATCTCCTGACTCTCGGTCGATGACATTATTCTCGGTCGATGACAATCGATGACATTATTCTTGAAGACACATCCTGCTAGAGTTTGTTTCCGCATGTTAGCTTCAGCATAAGTATAAATCATTCGCATGAATTATCTTGTCAGCATTGCTTTCGGTCTGTTAACGTTGCATTATGGCTTTTCATACTATCTTTCGCAGCAGTCAGTAGGCTCATTTTGAGCTATTTCGCTAACCTTTATGTTTCAACAACCTAAGTACGTAATGGAAGGACGAATAAGTTACACGCTTATTCAGCGTCATGATCATTATCGTCATCATCTTAAGTACACCCATTCCAGGGTAAAGGCTCCTTCCCTATTTCCCCAACAAATCCGGTCCTGTCCCCAAAAGTTCTCTATCCCATCCATCCACCTAACGCTCGGTCGCCCCCTGCTACTATTGCCTTCTCTTGGAGACCACTCCGTTACCTTTAACGGCCAGCAGTTATCTTGATATAGCATTACAATCCTCGATAATGCTTATTTCTCCTTGATTTAAACTAGAAAGCGATTAATTCGCGTTTATTCCTTGACCAACTTTGCTCTCCTCATATCTCATAACATTACGCCTGTCATGTTCATTTTTTGGCTCCCTGAGTTGTCCTCAATTTCAGTCAAATCGTTTTCATAGCCTACACCTTCCTTCTCCTGACTGGAAACGTGCCTCTTACATTAGCACAATTAGAGTAAGAATACTAACGACAAGACCTTTTCTGACAGCGGAGAGAAAGCAGGAAGATGGGATTTTTGACGACAGAAAACAAAGTAAACAATGCTCGCGGAGGATCTTCAGTCTCCTTGGCAACGTTTCAACAAGTCTTAGCGTTGAAAATAGCGCATCCTCTTGTCGAAACATTGAGTAGCGGTCTGAGGCTTCCTCAGAACCCTTTATCTTTAGGCTTTAGCAAAGAAGTTGTAGAAGCTATGTCTGAGATGGCTGTAATATTCTGAATAACCTCTGGACAACATCTGAAATCTAGGTTAGCCACATTTGAGTCGAGCAAAGCTTTCGAGGATTGCGGCTTGGGCAGAACAGATTGTATGAGAACGCCGGCTGGGAAACCAGGTGCTCATAAACATCTCCTTCAGATCTGTTTGCTTCCCACCTGCCGTCAATATATTGCAGCGAAAAGTGTAAAACAGTGGAACTTTCAAGACAAGGACCAAACCAATCAGAAACTACGCCAGTCTGATGCTTGTTTTTCGGGGCCTAGGCCTAAAAGTTGTGCTTTTTCAATTTTTCTTTCCTTTGAATCGCTAATTATACTGGACACCAATGCTTGCAAGTGACTCGGTTGTCGCAGGACTCACAGCCTTTGAAAAGTGCAATAACTATACGAAGATTGCAATTCTGAGGAAGCCTACGGCAAGTAGATTATGACCAGACAGGTGCAAGTCGTAAACGATAGCGAGCAACATTTTTTTTTTCATGCGAGGAAATTGCTGTTTCTAGTTGTAGCCATGCTTGCTTCAATGTTTACTCACAAACTTCGGTAGCATCATGGATATCCACCACAGTAAGTGCACCTGGCTCCAAAACTCTGGGTCCGGAGCCAGACTAACGGCCTGAGGCGTGATGCTGACGATGAAGTTGGACCCTGCAGAGGGATGAGGCTTGATATCAGGACAAAGTTCCTACCCACTTGTTTAAGTGTTTTAGGTGAACGATACAAACGAAGCACGGAAAACATTTTTTTTTTGGCGTAGTGAAATGGTTGACAGAAGGTAACTTGATTCAAACGTGTTTCAAAAGCTCTAGAGGGGATACCACTCGACGGATTTTTTTTCAGTTGCGAACTTAGACACAATTTTTGTTTTCCGAAAAGCACAATGTGGATCTTTCCCTGCTTCACTCACCGCGCCGCTCTGCGTGTTGCAAGACAGCCCAGGTACTTCTCCTTTCTCTTTACCGATATTTATTGGTACTCCTTCTCTTTCCCAGGGTTAATTAACAGGTTGAGTGGATTAGTTGTATCACATTGCAAAGGCAGCATAGTGAGCTGCTTCGATTGCTCAGTGATATGGAGCCCGCACATTCCCTACGCTTACCTAGAACAGTGCCATAAGAAAATAAATGATGCGTTAGAAAAGGTACTGGGAAAGAAACATTGCTGAGCATGATTCAAAGTTTGCTGCGCCCGAAAGAGGCAGCTCTACCAGATGGTATATAGCTTTCAAAGATGCATGGACCGCTCTTATAACCTCTTGGCACCTCGCACCTGTAAGCGTGACACAGCCCCGGTGCCCTACTTCTACTGTGCCGCTTACGATTTTTCTCTAGTCCCGCCATCGCCTATACCTGAAGCATCACTCTAGCAACTAACGCTTCAGTAAACCCACGGTTAACGCACGGGTGTCGATGAGCGTGTCGATGTCGATGTCCACGCTGGAGGACAGGTGACCAAGGAAGAGGAAAGCCATGGCCGTGATGATGACCTTGGAAGCGACCTCGGCCACTAGCACGAACAGCACGTCCCTGTTGAAGGTGTGTTGCAAAGATAACTCGGACGCAAAGAGAAGCGCGGCTTTAATGTGTGCTTCAACAGACAAATTAAAAAAATTCGCTGTGGCTTAGCTTGGTTAAGCCCGGTAATTGCGAAAGCAATATCCGTACCTACGCCATGGTTCAGCTGATAGTGTAGCTGGTGGTGGTGCTTGTGGTTAGACTTGTGGCGATGCATCTGTTATCCAATCCAATCAAATCAAATCAAATCTAATCTAATCAAATCTATTTTAATCCAATCCAATCCAGTCCAGTACAATCCAGTCCAGTCAGGCCGCCGTTCATATTCACCGCCGTCGCACACGGACGGCGCGATATCGCGAAGCAATGTTAAGCCGCTGGTGGTTGGCACAGCTACTGCTTTCTAGCGACGTGAGTCGAGCCTAATCTCTTCAGCGTAACGCCACAATCGCACTCCTAGCGGGGAGCGCAGGAGTTAGGCGCCGGTGGTGGCACCGCCGCGGCTTGCGACGGCGCGAGTCGGCCGCCTTTCTCTTCGGCGTGACGTCACAACACCTGCTGCGCTCCTAGCGGAGAGCGCAGGAGTTAGGCGCCGGTGGTGGCACCGCCGCGGCTTGCGACGGCGCGAGTCGGTCGCCCTTCTCCTGGGCGTGATGTCACACATGACGTCACACAGAGGTCAACTAAAGGTCAATGGTGGCACCGCCGCGCCACGGAAAAGGCTGAAAGTGCAAGTAGTAAAGCTTTCGCTTTAAAAGAAACCTAACCTTCGTTAGGTTTCTTAGGAAACCCAACGGTTTCGTTAGGAAAGTGGACGAAGTGCGAGCGAGGCACTCAATACAGTACAACGTGCTGTGTGCCTCTTCTCACGCTCTCTGTCCACACGCTGCTTTGTGTTCTTCAATGAAAGCCAATTTGGTTGTTTGAAACTAACGACCCCAGCAGCAAATTCCGCTCGCTGCAAATAGCAATAAATGCGTCCTTTGTGAATAGAATAGCAGTGTTGGACTAGTAAACCACTTGCTTTAAATGTGGTAAATGGTGTCCACATGAGTGTCGTGTTGGCTAGCTGCTTAAAAAAAACGTCGCTGGCAATGTAACGGGGATGAAATGATCATTGCCTGTTGGCACCCTATAACGGCACCCTATAACGGCACCCTATAACGGCACCCTATAACAGGGCAGGCACCATTGAAGTGCGAAATGCAGGCAGAGATCTTTGGAAGTTGCAAGTGCGCACTATCCACTCCGTATGCATACCTGGCGTCTAGCAGGCGCGAACTGCGCTTACGGCATTCATGCACCTACGATTTCAACCAGTGAGCGCAATAAAAAGTAGGCAGTCACCGACACAGCGTAATTATGCACGGATTCGGCACAGTTGATGTTTTCCAGCGTCAGCTGTTACAGTAAGCCGGCCAATCCCGCGGTCTTAGTTCCCATTTATTAACATCACAAGTCGAGGTCACTCGACCCATTGTTGACGGTAGTGTCACATGAATAAAACTGGTGACATCACCCGCATAAATTCTTTTCGCGTGGCGCTCTCAGCAAGCTATAACCGAACTGCAAGAGCAATTCATGCTTCTTTTGTCGTGTAATTAATCTCATTGCATATGCAAGGGAAGCATGGCTCTCTCAGAATCGGACGCAAGACCTCGCCTAACAATACTAGAACGCTCCGCTTGCCTCTTTACTTGTTCAGTGCAAGTGACATGACGACGAATAGCGCCTATATTTATTCGATGTTCGTTTCCATTCTTCACTGTACGCTAGGCAGGTGAAGAGGAGGCATCTATCCTTGTAATCATTGCAGGCTTAATTACGTCTACGTTTTCAGCGTGCAGTACACGCCGCAGTATTTTGATTTTGCTAAAATAAGCCACTCGTTAGCAGATATATCTTGGATGGAATGACAAAGCGCACTAAAGTAGGGTACAAGTGAAGAATGGAGCCCAAATGTCCCTCAACCAAACGCGTCAAACAGATATTCATGACGCCGCGTTTAGTCCTTGGATAATCCTCAGATCCTTGAGCGCCACAGTGGATTAGCCAGAGATTAAGCGCGATTTCATAAAATTCGCGTATGTCATTGGCTGCAGGTTCTCTTTTGAGGGACATTCTCCGCTTCCTTCTCCAGTTGCATCAGACTATAGTGCGCACGGGGTTCCCGAACGATTGAATGTTTGGAAAACTCATAGAACGTAAGAAAGCAAGTGCACTCACTCCTGGAACCTGTTCTTGAAAGTGTTGAACCTCTCGACGCCCAGGTAGATGGTTCCCGTGACTCCCACGCTTTCCAGGCAGGTGATGAGTGCGCGGCACCACATCTGCGGATTTCGCGATGACGAGCACAGGATACCAGATCAGTCGTTTCGTCTCAGTCGAAGGATTTTTAGAAAAAAAAAGTGGTTGCATAGCTAGAAACTTTTGAATGCGAAGTGCATGTTTAGTTTCTGCGTAGGTGAAGCTTTCTTCAAAGGGGTGGCTTTTTTTTTATTGGTGCACGAGGTATTAGTAAACGTGCATCATATCAAGCAGAATGCGCCTGCATGCGATTGGTAATTTTAAATTAAGGTCTTCTCTAATATACTTTCGGTATTAGGAACAGAACGGCGAATATTGCGCCTGAAGTAGTGCTGGTATGGCATGAGACATGCAAGAACCTTTATACCAGGTGTCCCAGCTAAATGTAACCAAGCTTTTAAAAAACACCGGGTGTCCTAGCCGTCTGAAACCAAATGAGGGTTGTTTAGAGTCGCGTGACCTAGTCTGCAGTATTTCTTTCGTTCCTCAAGGTTGACTAATTAGTTAAGCTTAATTAACTAGCTTTTTAATTATTGACTTGATTAACGAAGTGTCAATGGAAAAGTTGTAGGTCGCTTTGAGAAACAGCTTACTGGGACATTAGCAGCAAAGTAATATTTACGTAAAGTAGTTTTTTAACCGGCCTTTAACCACTGCCCGCACAATAAGAAAAAGCTTCCAGATGATAACTGTGCCACTTCAACGTCGCAAGACGCGCCTTAAAGAATAAAATCAGTTTTTTTCTGAAGTCCTCTCTTCGATGAGACTTTGGGTGCACATTGGGGCAGAGAAGTGAGCGAGCAGCTGGTCACGTGGCAACTTTCTTTTAAGGCCAATAAATGAAGCTATGTAAATCGTAACTTGTCGGAAACAGCACTACTAGCGGTTTTTCGAGACGATCTAAAGCTTTTTCATTGGCACTTTCTTCCTGAGGTCAATAATTAAAAAGTTAGCTAATTAAACATAACTAATTAACTTTGAAGAGCGACAAAAATACTCAAAACTAGGCCACGCAACTATGAACAACCCTCAATTCGTTTCACTGGACTAGGACACTTCGCCTTTTTTAAAAATTTGGTTACATTTAGCTGGGACACCCGGTATATCAACTCTGTTCACTGGTTGTCATTCCACCTTTCGAAGTCGGCTGGCGGCTCAGTTGGACGGAACTGAAGTTGTGATGCAGCGAAATATATCTTTTTGCATGCCTAAGACTCTTTTTTTTGGCGCCATAGTTACTGTTCGTTCGCTGAAACCGAAACAAAGTACATATTAGATTAAATTTTAAAAAAGAAACAATTTGTTTACCGTACTAAAGCTCGATTCAGTGGCGCCCTATTACTAACGTTTCTCTAGCACATCATTCAAAACAATAAAAAACTTAGCGGGTCAGCGATTTCATCACCAGCGTCGAGGTGAACTGTACGAAAGATACTATAGCAGAATAAACCTTAAGAACAGTTGGTAACAATGAGCCCTGGCCTGCAGTTATTACTCCGTGTAATAAATAGCCGCCGTAAACGAATGTCTCTGTATTATCACGTAAGATTCTTCAAAATTCTATTGAGCTTAATTGTGTTCTATGAGTAGTTTGTGGCTTTGAAAAAAGGTAATCTTTAAAAACATGCTTTTTTCTTATCGAGGAGGGACAGTGTGACGCAGCCATGATTGCGGATGTATCCTCATTGCAGACAAGTTGTATTTGATCATAGAATAAAAGTGAGGATGCGAGTGTATGATACTACGAGTAGGTCAGTGATATCTTTGGACTGTCAAATGAATGGCATCATTGCCTTTATTAAGTAAGTCTGTTGCTCACTTCGATGGGAAGAAAAAAAATTGAAACAGGGGTGCAGGAATGTGAATGATATAGCTGAAGGTGTGCACGCACATTTTATTGCTTGAACAAAGTCGATTAAACGTCTGTTTCAGCTACTCATCTTCCACTAAGGCGATGAAATTACACTGCTTGATTAAAGCAGGTGAATGAAACTGCTTTCAAGTAAGCAAGTCGCAGCTGGAAACGCATCAAATAAAAGACACATAAGTGAGAATACAGGAGATGTTGTCAGGCGCAGGAGGCTGGCCGCATATTTCTAGCGTCTACTACACAGACTTTGAAGACGCTTCTCTTGATGGAGCCTAAGGTAAGCTGATTTACGCGCCTCGATGCTGAGAACGTTGCTCCAGTCGGCGTGGAAGAACACGTTGAGTCCCCTGGTGGAGCCGTCCAGCATCGCAGCCCGCGACAGCAGCATGATCGTCGTCGCGACGTGAAGCGACAGCACGACGTAGAAGAACTGCATTGAAACAGGTAGACGTATTATGTAAATCGAAACAAACTTTTTCCAGAGTATAAATTCGAAGACCTCCCTTACAAAAAAAGTTTTAGACAGTCTATAGAGTGTCTATAGATTTCTGTCTATAAAGTCTACAGACTGTCTATAGACAGAAGTCTATGGACAATACAAATGCCTTAGACGGTCTATAGACAATATATAGATTTATGGCCATACACTTTTAGTAGACTTTTGTCTATAGACAGTCTGTAGACGATGAATAGACAAAAAGCAATATTTATAAAAAGTCAATAGAGTCAATAAGAAGTCTATGGACTGTCTATAGACCACTTTTATAAGGGATATGTTGTCAAAACTTTCCGAGATTGTTAATTGTATGGCATGCAAAACAGTTGATGGCAATGAACCCCAGATTATTCGCCACGTAGACGAACAGTTAAGAACAAGAAGGGAAGGAAGCACAGATGACGACGGTAACCAAATGCTACCTCATTGTTTCTTTGTCCCCAGGTAAGTTATCCCGGTCGTAACCACTGCAAACCACCTCATTTGTAGCAACCTTAGATAACTGAGATGGCTGCCTTCCGGAGCATATATTTCGCACTTACGTAGTAGTGAATGCTCTGGCGTTACTCACTGTTTAGTTAGCTGAAGACACATTGTATCGGACTAGAAGACGACAAAATCGGCAGTGGTGCGGCACGGAGCGCTCGCGCTAGGCCCGCAGGAATTAAATCCTTCCATTGGCATCTGTAATGTTGTCCGGTCTTCCTAGGCTTGCCGTCACGTGACATTATGTGTGCACATAGGAAGCACAAGGCATTTGAGATGATTTTACGATGCATTCTGCGGTTTTAGTATTAAAAGCCAATAAAACATGGGTAGATCCACTATGCAACATTCTAAGCTACCGTACCTTGGTTAATTTCTGAGAAAATAGCCTGAATGGGAAGTCAAGTGGACGGGGCAACTCACGCTTTTAATTCCTGCAAATCCCCGATGGGCAACCGCGAACACCAGCAGCCACAGGGCGGCGATGGAGAGGAGCGGCTGAGCGCGGATAGTTTCGAACGACTGCTCTGCCCAGCTGTGCTGACGTCGGCTGCAAATGCAACGGAAGCCATCAACAAAACCAGGCGCTTCGCTAACATTTTAAGGACGGCGTACAAAAAAAATACACAGCAATTTTTTTTGATCAGCGGGTTCCGCTCGGTGGCCAATTTTACTTGCGTCTTCCTGAAAAAGAGCGCGAACTTGGGCGATGACTGAAGAAAGAAACACAGACGGGACCGCGCCCGTCTGTGTGTCTTCCTTCAGTCCTCGTCCTCGTTCAGTTCACGCTGTTCTTCAGGAAAATGTCGTACCAACTCACCCAAGCATAGGTTTTTACTTGCGTCTTTTTGAGATTGTTATCAATACGAGGGTGACGTATTCTTAGACAAGTTACGTTTGCACTTGCGAAGCTTCATGCTTGCTTGTAGTTTCTGATATGCCGGTTTCTTCTCTACTAACCAAGTACGCCGCAAGATGGCGCAATCTAATTCGACGCAAAATCCCCATCATCGTCAGCAAGATGTCTAAGGAGGGAAAGTGACTGCGGGCGGTAACACAGAACAAATAAAGGTGGCCGCCGGGCGACACCACGCAGCTCCGGTTCCCCCCACAAATATATGCTTACATTTGATTCGGCATAGCAGCGAAGAGAAAAAGGCCATGAAGTATGGAATAGTGTTAAGGGCCGAAGATCAGAGCGCACGTTCTATGGCAGGTGTTGACAGTAGCCCAGGGGGAAAAAGTACCTGAGGCTAATGTGCGTGTGGAATTTCAGTGCGTCGTGGAAAAAGAGGTGCTGACGTGGGCGTCTGAAATACTGTTCGTGCTCGATACTCTAGTTTAAAGCGTATAGAGATCGAGGGCCATACCACTTCCAGAGCTGGAGTGAGCAGGTTATAATACAAGCAGCGCTACAAGATTATACTGCACTAGGGAATCGAAGCATGGTTCGTCTTGCAGGATCAAGACTTAATGAACCGCAATTGAAAGTCATTTTGGACGTGGAAGTGCGTCTTTTTGGAACTCTGTGCTCATGTGAATACATGTTATTTGTGTCCTACTTCTAAGAAACAAGTGTACTCGGAAACAAGTGAAGTAGCAGCTTTCCGTGTTCTACACTGCTTTATTGTGATCCCATGATCGAAATTTACTGCCCATTCTAGCACCAAAAAGGTTTAGGTAAAAAAAGGAAGCATTCTCTAGAGCCCACGCATTCACTAGAAACGAAGGTTTCAGAATTTTCTGAAAAAAATCTTCGCAGTTGAAGAGAATGCATTGAATAACCGAAAAATTCGCTAGCATAGCTGTGACAATTAGTTTAGCTGGTGGAGTGACTGTTATGAACACGCTGTGTTCTCGTGTACGATACCAAGAGAAAGACGAGTGGCGAAGATGCTAAAGAGCATGGTTTTGCTTTTAAGCCGGCGGCTGCGCCAGGGTTGATGTTAATCGATATTCGCTGAACTAAATGAAATCTGTTCGAGCGGAAACTAATTCCCCTACAACACACTGACTAAAAGTCGTCCCTGTAAGCGTCAACGCTTCTTCGCTCATTCGTGTTGAGTGACAAAGGCAACCGTATCATTGCTCAACGTCGTAACATGCGTCTATAGGTTGGTGTCACGTCAGTGCGAATAGGTGTGCATATATCTGGTCGACTTTAAGCACCTATGCAACTGCAACATGTTGTGGCTGCAAATAGGCGCTTTTTCGGGGCACATGAGCTTGCCCAGCGGCTTCAATTTTGTATTGTGCTAACGCCGTAAGAAAAGAAAACAAATGCCGCGGAACTTGATGTGTCACACTCACAAGTCGTAGGCGGTCGCAGACGTGTAGAGGTCGGGCGTGCAGCTCGCGGCCTCGTGGCGGTACGCCTTGGATGGCACCAGGACCACAAGGTCTCCGCGGAGCAAGGGCAGGCCTTCGCCCAGCGCCTGACGTTGAAACGATCCCGACAACCGACTCCGCACCGTCCGGCACAGGGTCTGCAACAAATAACGAGGGATACAGCTCTGGCTTCGATAAAATGATCATCGCCATCCATCATCCCCACCACCGCGATCATCCCTACGACCACGTCTACATCGAATACTTTTATTGCAGAAAAATGGCTTATAACGACGGCCTCTAGTTTATCCTGTACTGCGCCAGCTGCTACTACTTTACCCCAGTTTACTACTTAATCTCGCCCGCCTACATAACTTTCTGCCGCCCCCTGACATTTGTCTACTCTTGCATTACACTATGTTACCGCAGGGCACCATCGGGTGCCTCCCCTCGGTGTTACATGCCTTTGCCATGTCCGTTTGGTCTTCTTGATTTCAGCTAGGATGAAATAAGTTAGCGTTTCTTACCAGACCCACTTTGCTCTTTTCCTCTCCAGGCTTCATCAAGACTTTTATTTGCCGTATGCAGCTGCATCGTCTACAACTGACCCTCAGGCCTTTTCTTTAGTCCCAAGTTTCTGTCCTCTAGGTGGGCATAGGCAAGTTGTAGTAGTTGTAAACTGTCCTCTTAAGGAATATTGGTCAGCTCCTATTCATTATCCCTTTCAGGCCTGGAGAAGTGGTAAATCTTGAGTTGTAGCACAGTCAAACGGCTCTATAGTGGAATGAATGAGTGGGAAAAATTGCTTCGTTATGTCAGTTCATTATAAGTGAAAGCATCCCCGTACGGTCTGGAATAACATAAAATTAGCATCTTAACAGAAACCAAGCTTTACTGAAGGCGGGTTAAGCATACGGGCAGTGGATAATGTCGGTCAGTTGTTAGTGACAGTGCACCTCGCAGAATATGCAAGAACCACTGCCCAATTTCAGAGTGTCAAATATCTCTACGACTTTTGGGGACGCGCTTTACTCGTCCCCTGTGGTTCGCTTCCCCGAAGTGCACCCTCAACTCGTTCCCGCCGGTTCGCTTCCCCGCAATAAACCCTCCTTAGTCGTGTTACTTTAACCAACAAGGGAGGGCGCTGGCGTCGCAGCGACACGAGCGCCACGGATGGCGTGTTTGCTGCGCGCGCGGGGGGGGAGAGATGGACCTCTTCTGCTCGGGACCTAGAAAGCGCGCTGACGTTCGACGCGAGGCTTCGCTCTTCGTCGGCGGGCGGCATCGTGCTGGGAACATGCTGCCGCCAGCTCGTACCGTCCGGCCGCGTCGGTAGCGTACGCGACCACGTGGTGGGGTCCAGGCGGCTTTGAACTGGGCCAGCCGCGTTTAAACGGGGAGAACGTATTTATCTTCCCAATTAAAACCCCACAGAATTCAGGGGTTAGTATTAATTCTGACTATTCAGCCGTCTCAAGTTGGCTGTTCTTGTGGTCATGTCACTGTGCGCCTGTATGGTCTGTGCTCAAGGACCTCGCCAGCGGAGTTATTGCCCTTGATGCCAGGCTTACCCAACAATTTTGGAGAATAGCATTTTTGATTAGGAACCAGTTTATGCAAGCAATTTTTTGGGATATTGTAAGGCTATGAGAATTAATACATCTGCAGATATCCCGTCGGCGGGCTTTCATTTTTTTGCTACTGACGTTCTTGCTATCGTCAAAAGCGTTCCTCACTGGTTTTCTATGGCAGTCTTAACAGCCCGATCCGAGCGATGCAAACACTGTTAAAGATTTTGCTCCACAGAGGAAGGATGGACCGTTGCCACCAATATTTTTATAACAGTACCCTTACAATCTTGCGGTATTCAGAATTTTTGTCTGAGCATGCTGAACATGAGTTTCATGCGAGTTTGATATCTTCGTGCAACGGGTTGAACCAGGGAGATGAACTTTCATCATTTCATTTCATTTCATTTCATTTCATTTATTGGTTTTGTTTGGCCAAACAACTGCCAAACAGACTGCAAACAAGGGAGAGCAAGCTAAAGGCGCCTAGTAGCGCCTGACAGAGGCCTGCCCTCCCCATGTAAAAAAAAAAACAAAGTGGCAATTGGCAATGGCACAAAGTTTCCATAAGTAACAGAAACTAGAAAAGCAGCGGATATATTGACAACGAAACAGAGATCAGGCATGCATAGAGCTAAGCACAACAAAACTAAGATCAGAACATAACAAAGACAAAAACTGATTAGGTAAAAACACACCACAACTAGCTATAACAAAAATATTCATGAACAGTTTTCCTAAATCTGACCTCGGACATATTTTGTAGTGACAATTCTGTTAAATATGGATAGGTGTTTAATGTATGAGGAATTATGTGAGTTAGTTTTTGGAACTCATAGTTTGTACGGGATTTTGATGCATGGTATTGAGGGTGCCTAAGACTGTATGCTGTTTGGGCAATTAAATATGTGCTCTCGAAAGTCTGCCAGTTTCCTTTCATAAGGTTTCTGATATAAACAGCAAGCTTCTTGTGGTAAGCCGCCGTGATGGTTAGCAGTCTATGGTTGAGGAAGGAAGGACCCGTGCTCTCACTGTAATGTAAATTATCAATCGCTCGTACAGCTCTTTTTTGTAAAGTAAGTACTTTCACAAGATTGGTTGAGGTAGTCGTTCCCCAGATCAACAAACAATATTGTACATGCGAAAAGACTAAAGAGAAATAAATTTGTAGTTTGAATTTTCGAGGCAGTATTGTGCGAAATTTATTTAGGATACCAACAGAGCGAGCCATTTTAGTGCAAACGTAGTTTACATGATCTGTCCAGAGTAAATGTTCTTCAAAAATGACTCCAAGGAACATTGCAGAGCTGACACGAGTTATAGGAGCTTGTTCGAAGTGAATTTGGAAGTTGTTCGGAACTTCCTTATTTTTTCCATCTGCGGGCATTAAGGGGTGGAGGGACACATTTGGCTGACCATTGTGCGAACTGCAGAGCGTGCGAGCCGCGGCTGAAGGAGATAAAGATTCTTGGCAGGAGCGGTGATAAGACGGCACGTGAATTATTAGAAGCATTTCACATCAGGAAGAGGGGGCATGACAGTGTGAGTGATACATCAGTTAATCTTTTGCAGGCAGAATACAGATACCTTGAGCACGCATTGTGATATGACGATCTGTTTCTTTACTGCGCATGTCTCGTTTTATGTATATATTTTCGCTCTCTTACCTGCGAATAAATCAGATGAAGTTAGCGCCTGTCCTGTGTGTATCTCCTCTTGTGTTCCTTATTTTTGGCTCTAAACAGTATGTACTTTGTTTTCCTGACATTAAGTTCTAACCTATTTGATTTTAACCAAACAGACAATTGGGATAACCAACTATTGGAGGCTGCTTGCAAAATATTACTATCTTGCCCTGAAAAAAATACGTTAGTATCGTCTGCATAGATTATAATGTTGTCTGCTGGACGAAGGTTGACGATATCATTAATATATAATAAGTACAACGTTGGCCCTAGAACGGAGCCCTGTGGCACACCAGACACAATCTGACCGATCCCAGATGAAATACCGTTAATGATAGTTGTTTGAGATCGGTTGTCAAGGTAGCTAGCAAATAAGGTTAAAGGAACGCCGCGTATTCCATAACACTGCATTTTTTCAAGCAATATCTTATGGTTAACCGAGTCAAACGCTTTCCTCATATCAAGGAATATGCCAACTGTTAGCAGTTTATTTTCTATGTTTTCAATTAGCTTTTCTTTGATTTCCACTAAGGCGGCCTCAGTTGTTTTGTTTTTTTTTGAAATCCGTACTGTTGCTTGGAGATGACATGGTTTTTGTCGAGATATTGAGAAAGACGTGTGTTGATTGCAAGTTCTGCAATCTTAGAAAAAACTGAAAGAATGGAGATCGGCCGATAATTATTTAAATCATTAATGTCACCCCCTTTGTGAATGGCAGTGACACGAGCTATTTTCAACTGATGTGGAAATGTGCCTGTTGTGAACATTAGGTTAACTATATGTGCTAATGGTATCGCAATGACATCTGCTACTTTCTTGATCGGGACTGGAGCTATGCCATCGACACCTGGAGCGCTATTACTGCGTAAGGAGTGAATAATGGTAATTATTTCTGAGTCAGTGCATGGTAACAAAAACATGGAATTACTTTGTTTACTGGTTATATAGACTGAGGCATCTTGATGTGGACCATCAGTTGATTTTGGCGGAAAAACAGATAAGAAATGCCCATTAAATTCATTTGCTAGGTCAGCGCCATCATAGTTCGCGCCATGAATGTGGAGTGAGACGGGTGCGTTGGTTCTATTTTTACCTAGAAGATCGTTAAGTGTATTCCATGTTCCCTTCGAGCCACCAGACATGGAGAACTTTCTCGCGTAATAATCACTTCTTGCTTTTTTAATGTCAGCGCCTAACTTATTGCGGAACGTTTTGAATTGACGGAGAATGTCAATGTCTTTTGTTCTCACAAAACGAGAAAAAAGTATGTTCTTTTCCTGTATGCGGTCATATAGTTGTTTTGAAATCCACGGCTTTCTTGATTTTCTATGTGTTTTGCGCGTTGCTTGCGGAAATGCATTATTGTAGTGTTCTTGAATAGTAGATATAAAATTTGTGTACGATTGGCATGCATCCTCCTGTCTTAAAATATTACTCCAATCTGTGCTAGCACAAAGACGTCGAAACTCTGATAAGCTGTTTTAATCAATTCTTCTAAATGTGGAAGATTCCGGTTTACTCCTGTGTTGTTTTGGTTGACTCGGAACTATACAGAATATAGGCATATGGTCACTAATGCTTA
The DNA here is from genome assembly GCF_055824585.1 of Amblyomma mixtum. Classification (NCBI taxonomy): domain Eukaryota; kingdom Metazoa; phylum Arthropoda; class Arachnida; order Ixodida; family Ixodidae; genus Amblyomma; species Amblyomma mixtum. Next base: position 70,871,925 of record NC_143015.1, on the reverse strand, counting down.
ATGTCAAAACGCCAGCCGGGACATCACTAGTGCAAATATTCGTAAAGCACACATCAATAAGCGTTTCAGAGTTGTCAGTAACTCTTGTTGGTGAGGAAATTAAGTTCACAAATCCATAGCTGTTGTACAAATCTAGCAAATTTCTCGTAACGGACGTTTGACCCAGAATATCAACATTTATATCACCAAGAAAAACCACTTCATAATTATTAAGAGAGACATATTCCAAAGTTTTTTCAACAAAGTTACAAAACGCAGATACCGAACCTGAAGGCGGTCTGTATATACCTATGACAACAATTTTTCCGCAGCACAAAGACAAAGCTTCTACATCTTCATTCATTTCACAGCATTCAGTTAAACAGTGATAGCCGATTTCATTCCTCAAATAAATTTATAAGCCCCCTCCTCTTTTCTGTTGTCGCGCCAAAGATACGCATTTACAATTATCAATGTTAGGAGCATCATTATCATTGCTAAACCAGGTTTCAGAAAATACTAATACATCCCACTTTAACCTCAAATTTGACAGCAACACAACCATTTCATCTATTTTGTTTTGCATCATTTATTCCACCCTGAAAGGCCCCTGGTGGGGTAATACATAAGGGGGGAAGGCAGTAGTATATTCAACATGACTCACATTGGTGGGGAGAAAAAGAAACTTTGGTCTAATTTATATCGATGCATATAATGTATTTGGTCGCGTAATGGGCGCTCACACACAATCAACTGACTCCTTACATTGGCAGCAAAAACAGTAAATTTCTTTCTCTCAGTATGCAAATTCCTTCCGGCGAGCAGTCTGCTGGTGACGATAAGGGAAAGCGCTACCTATCGAATGTCAAGACTCTTATGCCTGTATACCTTGCTCTACAGGACGAAGTGTAAGTGAGAATGTTCCAGGCTGAATGCAAGGACCAACAACAACCATGATCCTTGATATCAAGGATTCTAGGAACTTGATGCGACTGCAGATTGCGGGCAATCCTGCCAGTTGTTCTTGAGTGAACACTTATCGTGCTCTCTTTGGAGAGCATAAGGAGTTTTTTCCTAGCGTACCCGGTAATAAGGAAAAAATCTTCGGTAACTTAACAGTCGGAATCTTACTTTGGGCCGCTATTGAAAAACATTATCCCGAACCTTAAAATGACTAAATCTAACAAGCAAAGCTTTGTTCTTGCTTTCACAATACGGGCCAACGGCCCAACCAATTTTGTTTCCATAGACTGCTTGATACTGATCGATTAATGCCGCTTTGATGACTGATGCCGCTTTGATGTCATTCTATGTCAGTCGTATACGTAATAAAGTGCCTCATTAAGTGACGTGCCTCATTCAGCGCAAGCTAATAAGATTAGCACAAATGGCTGTTAATCACAGGGATCCTCTGGCGCATTTTTGTCGCTCTTATGGTGACCTGATTTCTGTAAGATATGCAGGTGCAGGATCGCTGAGACAGGGGAGTTTCATCTAGACCTTAGGAGAAATAAGCTCTTGTGCACCTATACACTTACCTTGGGGTAAGCCTAAGGTGGTGACGAACCTGCTCAGAGGGGACAAAGACCGAGGTAAACAGGGAAGATGGGGCAGATGTGAAATATTGCCCCTTATTTCTACGCGATCTCCTCGTGGCTCTTTTACCTGACTCGGCCAGTGTAAGCTCTAATAATCTCTCATCGAGTGGTCAAGTCTTACCGATCCCTTCCTGATGGTGTAGCAGGTGCGGTTGTTGGCCGACCACCCCCCGGGGCATTGGCCCCCGCCCCACGCGAAGGTGTCTGTCATGCCGGCCATCTGCACAAGCACGTCGGACAGGGGCACCGAGTCGGCGACCACCCGCAGCAGCACGTATAGCGTCAGCGCGTAGCCCGTGCCTGCGTCGATACCGCGGGGGCCGGAGACGAATCAAGACGAGGCCGAGACGTCACTGCTGAGGCCACAGCGGGAAATGTCAGGACCTTGACCGTCAGTAACGCACTAATAAAAAACGGAGGGCCTGTAAAGTAAAAAAAATACCAAAGCGGTCTGTGCCGCAATTTAGCGGCTGATTTCGCTAGTGAAATGACTACACCGTCGTCCACTTTTGGGTGCGGACTGCAGAGGCTATGCTGCGCTCTAATTATCTTCTAAACACTGGCAACCCGTCCTTTTTCGTAAAAGCGTCGCGAGTTTCAGTCCACTGGCGGGAACGTTTTAAATCCGTTTCTTGGCAGTAAATGCTTGCGTTGCTGCCGGACAAACGTCTGCATACGCTGAAAAGGTGACTTTTTTTTTAGGACAGTAGCTGCATGGAGTTGCCCTCGGTGTCCGTTTAACTCCACTACAGTACAAACATCAAAGAGCGCTCGGTTAGTGACGTTTATACATTTAGGGCCTAGCAATGTGAAATGTTTCTGAAGGGCATGTAGCTTTACCTACGCCACAACATGCATAACACTAAGGTCGATGCAGCTTTTAATGGGCATACTTTAAGTGTTTATAATTGCTGACAAGCTTTTGTACATTCTACAGTATTGCTGAATAGTTGTTATATAACAGGTATGTAGCGTTAGTTTCATTATTACCAATATAAATAAGGTTGTGTCCTTGAAAGGCAGTTAGCCTGGCTGTGTCAGTGATACCAATAATTAGAGTGTTTCTGGGTGCCGAAATACAGGCAGCACAATAAAATGACAAGCCTAAAGTTGTTTATGGGGTGGGACATCGATGGCTCGTTTGTTAGCAGTTTACCAGCTTACACTGTTAAGAAAACAGAGCCGCAGCTCGTGTGAGAATACAAAGTAACAGCGTTGAAATGGAACGACTACATCGGTCTTCTTCTCCTAGCGCCCTCTTGCGTCGCACTACAGTTCCACATGCAGTGCAGAACGCGCCTGACTATCGCGAGGCAGTGTGAAGTACACCGGTGTCATTCTACCCAAGCAGCACAGATAATCGGCTCAGTATTACAAATGGATGATCTCAATCTGGTCACTTGTAGTATCGGCCGTTGCCAGCATGTTCCCAATATCGCGCCAATTACCCGTGCTGCTTGGGATACTTAAGTATTCCGGTAGGCTTCCCGGTAAAGGTGACGAAGAAAAAATAATGGATAAACACTTGGGAAATCATGGTGTGAAACACACCGAAAAAAAGCGGGACCGTGGTGAAGATGCCGCAGTTCCCGTCCCCGGCGAACTGGGCCAGGTTGCTCTCCAGTTGCATCAGGGGCATCGCCACGGTGGCCAGCAGAGTCAGGTACGCCACCAGGAAGGGCACTGCGCATGCGCCATGGTCACGCCACGGTGCAAGGAGTCAGCTTACACGTGTTCGCCCGATGATGGAGGAACACTATAATTTCCCCTTCGTAATCAGCCTAACTGCGCCTATTGTAGGACAATGGCTTCCTTCATATCGACCCAATGAACAATGTCCTGTTCAAACTGCGGCGACCTTATCACCGCAAGCTTCCCTTTCTAACCCGAAAACACGACTTCTTGCCGGCCCCTGCCACTCTTCTCTCCTCTTGGAGCCTAGACCATTGCCCGTAACGACTATCGATTATCTTGCCTTGGCATTACATGTGCTGCCGATACGCATGTATTTTCCTTGATTTCCACCAGCATTAATGTAATTAACCCTTGTTTATTCTTTGAACTACTCTGCTTTTTTTCTGTCTCTTAAGGTCACACCAGTTATCACACCTTTCCTTACCTATCTTTTTATTTTTTTCCTTTCCTCACGCGTCTTGCAGTTACGATTAAGTCGACATTTCACCTGGCAACCCTTATATAAACCGAAGTTGCGGCACCGGCGACTGGCGAACCCCGCTGGTCGTCCTGAGTAGCAAATTGAAAATTGAAAATTGGTTTTCGAGGAAAAGAAATGTTCGAGGAAAAGAAATGACGCAGTAACTGTCTGACATATCTCGGTCGGCACCTGAACCGCGCCGCAAGGAAAGGAGAAAGGAGGGAGTGAAAGAAGAAAGGGAGAAAAAGGTGCCGAAGTAGAGGGCTCCAGAATAATTTAGTCCACCTGGGGATCTTTAACGTGTACTGACATCGCGCAGCACACGGGCGCCTTTAGCGTCTCGCCTCCACCGAAACGGGGCCGTCGCAGCCGGGTCCTAACAAGCCATACCAGAAATATGCCGGTTCACCGGCCAGATATAAGCGCCATGCCTGGGCCATTGATCAGTATTTGGGACGCTGCTCTGCCCAGCGCAGACCGACGAAATCAGCAACGGCTGATCGAACGGGCGCGGACGGTAGCAACAGCTAGCGGAGTCCTGGACTATAAGGACAGCACTAGAACAGGGTGGCGACTGACTGCGATTAGTTAACAGAAAGTTTGCCCTCTTCCTCCTATTTAGCGCGTGCTAAGAAACTGCACTCCGTTGGAGTACCTAGTCTCGTGCTCTTAGCAAAGTCATTGTAAACTTTTTTTTCTGTTCATACGAACGCTTTTCGGTGAACCTGGAGAACCTGAAACGACGTAACGCTAACGCTGCATTTCTTAGCATGCGCCTTGCTCGCGTAGGATGTGAAGGCTACGGTTTCACTTTAGTGGCTTGTGTGGTCACGTGGGTGCGTACCTCCGCCGTAGAAGATGAACATCATGGGAAACATGGCGGCGTTGCTGCCACCCGCGGTCATCATGAAGAGCGTGGCAAGCTTGTGGGCGCGGCTCTGGTACGTCGTGCCGGGGCTCTGGGCTGCCGCAGGTTCCTGCGAGCTCTGTTGCGGTGGAGTAAGTATTTTCTTGAGAGTGCTGCAAAGAAAGGAACTTACAAATTTGGTTTACGCCCAAACAGCACATTTAATCAGCCCAGTGTTGCAAATGGATGGTTTCAGACAAGGGCCTTTGTTGGACCGGCATTTGCGAATACGTTTCCAATATTGGACAGATTACCAGTGCTGCTTGGGCTTGAATGTGTACGCCGTGCTGGAACAGGCGGGAAAATACTGAGTGTTGTTGCTCCCATCGCAACTGGGCGGATTTATGGCGAACTTCTGAAGGGAGCTTTTGGCGGATAGTGTTGTTTGCATAATTCATTTCTGGAACTTTTTACGGTGTAGAAACACCGGTGAATGCATTCTTCACTTAAAAATTACTCTATTGAGAGGGACAACGATAGGAGAGACCATCGTCTAATCAGTTAAGCAGTACTTGATTCGCTAGAAGACCATAGTTTTATGCTGTGATTCTGTAAGGGGAACATTTAGCTACATTTATTTATTTATTTCAAGATACCCCTAAAGGCTCTCTTCACGAGGGTATTACAAAGGGGGTGGTAAAAAGTTCAACCTGAATACATAGAAGGAACATTAAAATGAGTAACAGGGCAAACAAAAGAAGCAAGAAAAGAGCAATAACTGGTAGTAAGCAAGAATCGAAATGTGGCGGAACAACAAGACGCAAAATAAACAAAATGACAAAAAAACAAGAAAAGAAAACACAAAGATAAAAACAGCGGAATAAACAGAACGAAAAGCAAAACTCGAACACACTGCGGTGAGCAGAACAGAACTAGAAAAAAACTACACATCGCTTTGATTTTTTAAAAGTTCATGAAATAATGTCGTATTCGTTCCAGTTGCGATTGTGTAAGGCAGCCGGTTCAAATCAATAATGGTTTTGGGTATGAATGATTTAGCAAAACTTGAAGTGTGACATGTGATGGGTTTGATTTTGAAAGGATGGTCACGGCCTGGAAACACTGCTGAGGGTAAGTGAAAGAAATCGTCGTGAAGCAACGGATGATGGTAAATTTTGGATGGTAAGTTATTAATAGTGATAACTCTGAACATTTCGAATAGCGAATTTTATATGAGAACAACGTGGTTGACGCTATAGGGAATGTGATTGGCGGGCGCAGTTTAATAGAACACTAGCTCTGAACACCGCGCGTGTAATATCACCTGGAGGTAAAACTGCGTATCATTTGCTTTTCGTTCTCAAGGATAGTCAAGCCACTACCCGGCTGATCGAATTGGGGGCAGGGTAGCCGTAAGGCTGGAAGGCAGAATTAGGGAAAAATCAGTCATGCGTCTATAGCTTCAAAGATTCTACTCTGGCTGACATTATTTTTGGAGTGTTTATTATTTCATTACACCAGCTAGAACTTTATAACTTCTAGAAAAATAGGTCCTGGTTAGCAAAACAGCGCTCATGGTTACCACATTGGCACTTTTATAAAATGCGCTCCAGGTGGCAAAAATTAGGGCCCTTCTGCCTGACGGTGACATACAGTCGAATGCGCACGCTTCTAGGAGAAGAAAAAGAGTGCATGCATTGTGGACCTTACAGCTTAGTGAAAGCTTTTGGTTTGCTTTGGTTTATGGGGTTTAACGTCCCAAAGCGACTAAGGCTATGAGAGACGCCGTAGTGAAGGGCTCCGGAAATTTCGACCACCTGGGGTTCTTTAACGTGCACTGACATCGCACAGTACACGGGCCTCTAGAATTTCTCCTCCAAAGAAATTCCAGCCGCCGCGGCCGGGATCGAACCCGCGTCTTTTGGGTCAGCAGCCGAGCACCATAGCCGCTGAGCCACCGCGGCGGCTTGAAAGCTTTTCCTTCCAGTCTAGCATTGCCCGTATGCCTTAGGCCAGCCTGGACACTGTGTAATAGGCGAGGGTGGTATCTTCCTGCTACGAGAGAGTGATGACTTCCCGAATTACTTTACGCCGGGAAAAAAGATGAATGGCTGAAACAGGGGAAAAAAAAGGTTGGGACATTAATGACCCTACGGTTAACCCTGCAGAAGGACCCTCCTATCGCAATCACTGTGGAACGGAAAGGAGGGAACCAACTCACCGGGCTTTCATCGCTGCTCTCGGCCATACGCGAGGCGCTGGGTGTCAGCGATTCCGTGACAGCAAGGGTGGGAGAGCAGGGCAGTCACAGCAGGCTCGCTCGAAAGCAGTCTTCTTCTGACGCCAGGAGCGACCCCATGTCTCCACGCGCTGAACATCTTCCTCTTCTTTCGGGCGCTTCGTTAATGCAACGCAATTGTTGTTAACCTTTGAAAAGATGGCACATACCCACACTGAGGGATCGGCCAATCACCGGGAGTAGAGGTCGCTATGTTGGAAGCTCGCATGACCACAGTCATCGTGCTGGTTGTGGTGGCGGAAACATTTATTGCAAATATTGCTAGAAAAATCGAAACCGACAGAGTCGCCCAAAATTTCTCTTTTCTTTGGTTACGAATGGATATGAATATTTTTTTTTAATTTTTATTATTGGAGTGACGACTATCTATATTACGACGACTATATTATTGGAGTGACGGCGGGCTCTTCCTTCGGTTGGTGGGTTTGTCAGCTTTATCGGCTACCGCAGTCCACCGCAAACGACGACATCATCACTCTGCTGGTCAGTGAAGCAAATCTTAACCGGATTGTGCTGGGCCGCTTTTATCTAGACACGTGCTTTAAGAAATTCTTCCAATATTACTAGCCAGATGAGCCAGCGCTCAGTTTGGCGGTGGTAGCAAAAGAGACGAAGAAGACGGTGTGTGGTAGCCTGACGCGTACTGCCTGCTTCACGGAGATGAGTGAACCAGGTATGAGACATTGATACCTTCCTCCACTGCTTCCAAAGCAGCCGCCACCTCTAAAGCACAGTAGATTAGCGAAGTAAGAAAATTAAAGGCTGTTCCTTAACCACAGTTATGGCTGTGGAAATCAACCCGCTGGCTGCGTGCAGCTCTCAGCCGTAGATATTAGCGAACTCTAAAAACCTGTGAGTAATACGCTTAGTAATCGCAAGCTTCATGGGATTTACTCTTGTCTATATGCTTGGCGGTAGCAGGACCCGCCGCGGCGGCTCAATGGCAAGGGCGCCCGTATATTGAGCCGAAGGACAGAGGTTCCAACACAGCCTTGGCTGTCGCTTTTCTGGGGAGGCTAAACGCAACAAGGCGCCCGTGTGTTGTGCGATGTCAGCGCACAGTAAGAGGTACAATGTATTGCTGTGCAAGACTGCTAACAATATGCACGGGAGGGCAGTGCTCTGGTTCTGATTCCGGAGATAATGAGAGCCTTGAGCGCGCTTGGCCGAAGCAAGGAATACGTGCGGCTTCTTGAATGTTGAGCGCCAAGGCGGAGTTTTATAAGCTGTAGCTTCTCTGGAATGCATCAATAGCAGCAAAAGTTTGTGGACTGCGTGCTTTGGAAAAAAAAAAAAATCTTGTAGGGATGCCTCGCGACACAGCGCCAATAAATGTTGCCAGACGTGCCAGCATGCACGTTCTCACATACTTTTATACATTGCTGGCGATCATCCCAGAGGAACAGCAGTGTATACATTACGAGTGCCAGAACACTGCAGAATTTTCCCATCCATTAGCGGTATCCTGCCGCTCGGTAGTTCAGCCTGGGCTTGCTGATATGAACATCCTGGCTTGCCCGTCACTTACAATAAAGCACCCTTGAAAAGTTTTTGCTTTTCTTGGCGTGTGTTTTTGGCGTTTCCTACAACTGAAGTGCTCGTGGATGATCGTTTAGATGGTTTCCCTGACTGTTTATTCAGTGTTATATGAAAAGTATCAACTTATAATATATATTATGTTACAGCTGTGTTCAGCGAGATCTATCAGGCTTCTCTACGTAAGTATCATGATGTATCAATTCGTTCGCTTATACTTAGATTGATATATACTTTTCAGCACCCTACATTTCACAGCGTACCAGGGCAGTGTGGTGTGATGTATACCATCGCGTTATCACCGCCATATAAATACTAGCATCTAGTCTAATAGTAGCCAGAAGTACCCCTTGCGTCGTTTGGGAACACGCACAAGTAGCGTTCTGAAACATCGCCTGACCGCAACAAGATCCGCGCCGTCTTTGTTTCTGCTTAGACAGCATAAGCTGTTAGCTTGACGCCTGCATGTTTTGGAAAATTTAATTCAGCACCGCTTGTATTTAATGCGTGTTTTTCTGCTTTTGTTTGCAGGACCTCATCCGCCAAATAAACCTCTCCCCGGTAATTTTCTTCTTGATATCCACGTTTGCACAAACTGACATTGCATTCATAGTTTCGTATGATGCGGACTTGATGAAAAACTGTCTTGCATGGAAGTGAAAATTCGAGTAACAATGATAACCTGAAGTGAGGGTCGTAATTTCTGGTATCCAGCTTAATATGCATGCGAGTTAAAGAGCGTAAGAGGGCGTATCTAACAGTGACCATCTTTAAGAGCTTATTTTCTTCCACCAGTTGTTTGAACGCGGCGTTTGGTTCGTTTTAAGGAGGTCTAGGCGTTGCTGTACTTATTCAGAGGCTATGGAATAAAACTAGTTATGCAGCAGTTATTTGTTTTTTCTTCAGCCTTTTTACAGGGTGCGGCTAAACGGAGCTGGTGGTGGTGAAAACATTTATTGAAAAGGGACAGGTGGTATGTTTGGATCAGCCCTTAAGGGACTGATCCTTACAAACACTAGGTGGTGGTCCCTAGTATGGGACCCCAGTGGCGGTGGCCGCCGCCTGGGCGCGCCCGACTAAGGCTTGTTGAGCCTGTAAGTCGTGGCAGCCGAGCAGGGTCGCCTCCCAGTCCTCCAGGGTTGGGTTGGGGATGGGGGGAATAGCGGGGTTGGAGGGGCAGGCCCACACCATGTGATAGGTGTCAGAAGACACTGCACTACAGTGTGGGCAGCTGCCGCTAAAGGAGGGGTCAAAATGTTTTAGCGCTGCCGGGCACAGCAATGTATCGGTGAGAAGGCGGAGAAGGAGCCGCTCATCCGCCTTCTTGAGGCCTTTACATGGGCTAGGGTAAAGGCGATGGCTATCTTGATAGTAGGTTGCGATATCTTTGAACGTATATACCGGATTAAAATCGGGTTCCTGATCAGGTGGGGAGGAGAAAACAGCCCGGTGAGAGAGCGCGCGGGCGGCTGCGTCTGCTGCCTCGTTTCCTGCCAACCCCTGATGAGCAGGGGCCCATATAAGGTAACGGTGTGCGGGATCCGTATCCCGTATGCAATTTTGGTATATTCGATATGCTAGGAAGGCAGTGCAGCCTTGTTCGACGTTCCGACAGGCCCCTCGCGAGTCGGTGATTATGTATTTTGAATCGGAATGTGAGGCCGCGAGAGCAATCGCGACCTCTTCTGCTTGTGTTGCACTGCGGGCTCTGAAAGTGAGGCCGTTAACTGTGTTGCTGTTGTGAACTACCGCGGCCGTGTACCGTCCCCCGTGGTGAGGGCCGGAGGCGTCCAGGTAGTATACACCTGTTTTGTTGCCATAATGTCTGGCTAGCGCTTCCGGTCATGCCAGGCGCCGACCATTATAGTCTTCATGTGACATCTTGGCTGGAACAGTCCGCCCGTGGAGGGCACGTCTCCACAGTTCTGGGATGTGAAACCTGTCTTGCAGTCTTAAACAGTCATACTCCGCAGAGTCAAATAATTTATCAGCCCTTCCGCGCGAATGTATTTGAAATCTCTTCATAGCTTGCACAAATTCATTGGGAGGCAGAAAAACGTCAGCAATAAATTTTAATACGACAGTGACGCTCTTTAAATGTGTATGCGAACCTTCGTCTCTGCTCTCAGACGCGGGCCGGATTCAAGCTTAGACCCGAACGTTATCGATATAGTGTCTTATGAACCAGCTGCTGACGAAGCCATGCTGCCTCGAGACGTCAGGTAGCAACAGTCAAGACGTGTTATTATGCGATACCATAAGATGTGTGTTGAGGCGTCTTCACGCCGTTGTGTCGCAGCCTCACTTGCTGAGGCGGTGGTTCTGGGGTGGTTTACTGTGAGCCACCAAATTGTCGCCCATGTGCGAGACTTAGTGTTAGAATTTTGAAATGGACCTGACAATCCTAAACCTCAGTACTATGACGGTGAGAAAATATTACTAACTATGGTTTCCGCGCAACAATCTTAGGACTGCAATTGGTAACGAATGCCATCAGTTCTAACCTGTTTGTCACCTAAACGAAAAAATACGAAGAATTGTCATACAAAGCCAGCGTTGTCGTACACCACTGTGAATTAAATCTACCGGCCTCCTTTAGAAGTCTTTATTGGTTGGAATCGCCCACTTATGTTTATTTATCGACATAGGAGTTCTGCGTGTTAGTTTACCTCCTACCATCTCCTTGCCTCAGAAAGAAATCTCAAGTGGTAGCTTTCAAAACTTCTGGGTACATGATGTTGAGCCATTTAGCGTCAGATTGTTTTATGGTGTTTTTGCGTATTCATTCAGTCGCTGTTGTTTTTCGTTTGTGCGTGTTGACAAATTGTTCATTTTTATTTGTTTTCTTCGCTTCGGGTTGATGACAAATCATCGTGTTTTGGAACAGGAAATAAACTGTCGGTCTATTTGTGAAAATAAAATTATAGGTAGTGGCATATAAGAGCTCAAATAAATGCGTAGAATGAAGAAAACTGAATGCTTAAAGGCTTAAGTAAATTTGAAAACTTTATGTTGCGTCAGAATATTCTCCTTATAACACTTAGCAATGCTGGCTTTTGGCTGTTGTGAACACGCTGAGTGTTGATGCACTTTTTCCTCGTATATCGAAATGAAAAGCCGCATCCAAAAAAGTTGAAAATTGAAAGAAGAGTTGCCAGTTACTGCATTTAGTCGCATATTTCTCGCCACGTTGAATATGTCGACCCCTCAACTTCGACAACCAGAGAAAGGAAAATTAAAACAAGAACGTGATGTGGGCGAGACAACGCGTGCTCCGAAATTAACAGCGAGTTAAGGAGAATGTCATGCTGCACTATATGTTGCAGCAGCCGCGGCATCGTCAAAAACTGCTCAGCTGAGACGGTATACTCCTCTGACGGCGATGGTGCTTCGTTCTGAAAACAACACGTAAGAAGATGCCAAATGTCGAAGCCTTCATTTGGTTATATTAAATCTTGCCAGATACCATCGCCATCCACATCCTGCGTAACGTTGCCGATGTCCTGTACTAACGGATGTAAACTGTAACGAGTGCAGGGAAACGTGGCGTTGTTACTCCACGTGGAAATACGATGCACTGCTCTGGGCAGTTTTACACGCACTTTCAGCGGCGTTTAAGTTATCAGGCTGCCAGTCAACTTTTCGACGCGTCTGCGTTTATGACGAGTGCTCGCTGCAATGCTATCGAGAATCGTCGCGTTCGTACGGGTGACACTACACGAGGCGGACATCTCAGCGACTCGGACAAGTTTCCACCAAAGCGCGTGGTCGGTGCAGTGTTGGCGCCAGGGCTCACCTTCTAATCGGCCTTACCTGATGATCCCTTGCGCTGCCAGCTTGTAAAAGTAGGAATGCGGAACTTTTACTTGGCCATTGTGGTAGTAACTACCATAGCTGGAAGAAGGCCAGGACGTATGGCGATGCTAGCAGTTCACCGCTGACATTATTTTCCTCCCTTTTATGTATTTCCTGCCGGGCGTATGCTTAGGGCTGCCTGTGATTCGCGCAGTGGTTTACTCTCAGTTTGAAGAGACGGGACGTTGCTAAAATAAAGGTTTGCAGGAGCACAGAAATGATGGAGACAAAATCAAGGAACTTTCATGTTTGGTAAGCCACCGTAAAAATAGTGAAGTAATGAAAAACAAGAAGCAAAAATGCACAACCATGTGGCGTGGCACAAAGGTGCTTTACACGCACTGTGAACAGTCCACGCGAGAAGTAGTGGAAGCCTTCCAAAGCAGTCAAGAGCCAAAATGTGTCAGCAGACCGTCGGTCACTCTCAATTACAAAGAGATAGCTTTTCTTGGTGGCCTCTGAGCGTCGCATGCTTCTCGGTCTCATGTTTTTTTGTTTGAGTGTAACATGTGATGTTTTTTTGTGTGTTTTTTTTTCATTTATAAGCACCAGGTGTGGCTAATAAAACCTTAGGTGAGAGTCAGCGCTCTACCCGTGGCCTTCTTGTTGTTGTCCGACGTTGTTCGAGCTGTTTTACAAAAGTTTGAGAGGGTCAGTTGGAGGAAAAAAAAGTTGAATTTCAAATAACCCTTGTAATCTGCGTGGAAATGAAGGAGAACCGTATTCCTAACTATTGGACCCAAAAGTGGTAGAAGTAGTATCCCAGTTCGTCTGCCCTTGTAGGGGAGTCTGCCATTGGAACTCATGTGCTTTACCACCCTTCTCTTAGTTTCCTGGCAATCCTCAGCTCATGTCGCTTTCTCTTTTCTCAAAACTCATATGGATAATACAGATAACTTATGGTCATACTTGTCACAAATTTTAAAGCAGCGTGAAGAAGAAGGGAACGAGTACCACAGATACGTAAGGAATGCGTCAGGCCTGTAGATTTCTGTCCTGTACCGGACTTTCATTGAAGGTGATACAGGTTGTAAGAAGTAAACATTATAGTGGTATCACAAAACAGTCGGCAGACGCACTTAAGACCGCTTACGTGTGAGAGGGCGTAAGACCGCCCGGTCACTTTATGAGCGTAGTCACAAGGCAGCCGCCGTCGTACCGCCGTCCGCGGTGCGCCTTAAGGGTATGACGTGATAACCAATTGGTTAAGGCACACGCATGGAGAACTGGTATTCCTGAACTTACCATTCATATATCTCTGGGAGTCTACATGCCACTGCTGGTGCATCGGTGGAGCGGTTTCGGAGTGCGCCACTACCCTGGGATGGGATGGAAGGTACTGCCTCCGGTGGGACTTGTACGATCCGGGTTGCTCTTACCGGGCAACGTCGCGTTACCAATCATCAACTCAAGGTCCAAGGTTGCACAAGGACGCCATCTTTTATGGGTACCATCGAGTGTTTAGGAAAACACAGACAAATGCGCATGCATGCACGCGCGCACATTCACACACAAGCACCCACGCACGCACATACACACAGATCATCTTCAGTAATAAGGGAGTAATTACTGAATGACATCCACCCAAGCGCAGCCGCACGGCTAGAAAGGAAAGCTGTGCAGCTTTCTCAGAAACTTCGCAGTTAAATAAAAATTCATCCGTGTCCAGGGTTCGAACCCGGGGCCACCGCTTCACCGGAGCAGTCGCTCTACCAACTGAGCTAATCGGGACGGCAAGCTTATGGTAGGGCGAGAGCGAATTGATCAATAACTCGAAGTGGGAACAGTGTTGGCCAAATGTTTAGAGGAAACCTCCAAGGTGGAGTACCACCTTGGGGAACCCCCCAAGCATTTGACCAGACGAGCTTTAGCTCATTGGGGCAAGTATGGATTATACCTTAAGCAAAAAATATACCTGCGCTCCCCTAAATAAGGTACACAAGAAATTGGTTTGGGGCGTGATTATGATAACAGCTTTGAAATGTTTGGCGATGTAAAGTGTTTTTCAAGACTTATCGTTAATTCGGCGTTTTATCTTTTCTTCGCCTCCTCTCACAGACGAGACCGGGTTCATGGAGTACCCGTTGTCCCCTCCGGTGAACCCTCCCGGCTACTACATGCCGGTGTACTACCCTCTTCCTCCTCTTCCTCCATCAGCTCCGATGCCCGTTCCAAGCGCTCCTGTCCGAATACCTTATCCTGCACCCTACAGTACTATTCAAACGACTGGGCGAGACAGGACCCGAAGTAGGCACTCTACTGTTCTCTCTTTAAATAGACAGTGTCCTCATGGCGAAACGATAAAATCTCTTTCCAAACTCAGGAGCTGCAGCCTCCGTTGTGTGGAAGTCGTTGGCAAGCATAGGATTATTTTTTAATTTTTTTTGGGGGACTGTATTCCACTCATTCCTTCTCGAGAATCTTGACAGTAGGCTACATCTTTTGTTCCTCTTTTGCAGCAACGACTGCACAGACCACAAGTGACGGGTGAGCATATCCGATGCGGTTGCTGAAAAAGATTTTCAGCGGCAATATCTCTCTAGGGGATGCACTCGCAGCTCTTCATTTCATTGTGGTTATAACAATGAAACTTCCAGATGCCCTGCTTGTTGCCTCTACAATGACTTGCTTTGTACATGATGAACGATGGCGCATTAGTTGTAGGAGTCATTGCTTTATGTTACGGAAATATTTTTCGTGGAGTCTGCTCTCAGTACTTACTCTGATGCGTTACTGATAAATGGCGGTGTACTGAGAGCATAGCAGCGGCAATATTCTGCCTGAGGACTGCAGATTCACGGCTAAAGTGATTATTTAGTGCGTCGCAGTCGATTGAAAGTGAAAGCACACACGTGATAGGGCGGATATATGTTACGTGTATCCCGTGAGAGTGACGGATGTGTCGCCTAACTGCATTCAAGAGCTGTCATCCCTCTCGGTGAAGAAAAGGTGACAATTCACAACTTCACCAGCGGTGCGACGAGGAACGAAGACAAGGAAGGACAGGGAAAAGTTGGGGCAAGGACACGGTGACAGTTGTGATGTCCCTTGTGCGATAACTATACGGTGATAGTTAAAGGGCGTCGTTTTGCCACAGCAGGTGAACAATTCATTCTTTCTTCTGCAATTAAATGAACAGTGCGCTTGAATAAAGGATTTGGAGATGTACGTGTTTGCGATGACATCAAGTCTCATATCGCTATGCTGCTTAAAACACAGAAATTGTACCTTGTAAGAACACGGAACCAGTGTTTAAGAGCGTTGCGTTTATTTTTTTTTTTTTGGAATAGCTATTGGCATGCAAAATGTTGTTGGCTTCCACTAGATGTTACTGTAGCTGGGTGGGAAAAGAAAACCACGCTGTCACTTACGTTTCTTTGTTTCTCTCATTCATACGCAACAATTTTGGACAAAAGCATTTTTGAGCGAAACACCGTTTATGAACGCATTTTTTTTTATATAATGAAAAAGTTCACTATAACAATCAGTATATCCGCAGATCACACGACAGAAGTCTTGCATATTTCTTTATTAATGTTTTTGTTATCGTCGAAAGCGTTCCACACTGGTTGTCTAAGGCATTCTTCACTCTTCGATGCGATTGAGTAAAATACTTTAAAAGACAGATTTCGATGCATAGCGGAATAATGGACCCTTACTTTCATTAATTCCATAATGGTATCTCACAATTTTCCAATTTCAAAATTTTGTCAGAGAATATCAGCCAGCTTGGAGCGGAAAGCTGCATTATCCGGTAATACAGCGGACAAACTTTTACCTTTCTTTTTTTGTCAGTCTACGAAAAAATGTCGAGAATAAGAGCGTACCACCGAGCGAAGGGGCAATGTAAGGGAAAAATGCAATTGTTTGACAGATTTGAGTGAGTATTAAAAAGTGTTTTAAGTCCTTGACTGAGAAGGTGCTGCTTCGCTAAAGAAGTTTATTGATTATTCTTGCTCTTAAGAACGGGCGCCAAGATTAGTCCAACAATACATATGCATTCAAGTGAATTTTTTTTTACAGTTCAGACTTTCAAAGAGTTAACAAATGACTTAACGTCATTCAGACGTTTTCAAGCCCCCACTTGATGTGCGATAGAGGGCGGTGCTAATCTGATGTGCAAGCTCAATCCTGTCTGAAGGAATCATGACGATTTGTGTTCAGGCTTACTGGAATATTGTAAGGGCATTCTAGCGCAGAAAGGAATATAAGCTTCGTCACTTGACCTTTTTTTATTATTGCAGAATACGCGTTCAACTTTGCGTTCGGACTATCTTCCAAAGCCATAGAATTCCTAATGCATTATGGGCAATTTGGCGCAATCCGATTCTGATCTAACTGAGATCTTATCTTTCCCATTCCTTCTTAGACCAGAGGATGCTGTTGCTAGTTCGGGATCACCTTAGTTCTAAAACTGTATTTTTAGAACACTGTTTCTTTAAAGAATGATCTGCAGGATGCAGAATATTTTTCGTAATCTGTGAATATAAATGTGCTCTGCCTTACAGCAGAAACTGGTCCCTGGCGGCGTGTGTATCGTACACTGCGCTGGTGCTGGTCGGCCTCCTCCTGTTCACCTTGGCAGTCATGCTCGCCGTCGTGATGGCAGGTGAGCTGCGCTGCTTTTCATAGCACGATGTTGAATATTTGGGTTGCGAAGACTAAGAAAGTACTAGAATGTTATCCTCACCTTTCGACTGGCTTCCAGTTTAAGTAGTTTTTGCACATCAAGAAAAGCGTAGAACGCAGGTGATCTTCTTTCACTGTTCAACTTGCTAACGTGCAAAAACCTGATCTTTTTTTTCGGCTGTCGCTATGTTACTGATCGTAGGGTGTTACAGTAATGCTAAATTAATTCTGCTATTCATTGTCATTGGTTAAACTGCCACAAAAATGGCAGACTGATCCCGCGTTAGCTGCGGCCAACAGTTCTCTGAAAACTTTGATCTCATCCGCCAACCTGCCTTTCTACCTGCCCCCAGTACAAATTTCTCCTCTTGGAATCCACTCTGTTAGTTTAAGGAACCATGGGCGTTCTTCCTTTCCCATTACGTGAGCTGCTTATGTCCGTTTCTTCTTGATTTAAGCTAAGATGCATTTAGTTCGTGTTTGTTTCCTAATTGAATCTTCTCCCTATCTGCCGCGTAACATTACACCAATGAACTTTAATTTCGTATTTTGCTGCGCAATCGTCAAAATAGTTTGCACTCCTTCTTATTGTTTTTATTTTTATGCTCAGACTCTCGTGGCCCGGATATACGTTCGTTACCTGTCCTACATAGATGTATGTTCTTACCGATTCTAGCGCTTCGCTGGCTACCGTAAGATGTTGGCCCCTGCGAGACTATTGGCGATTACTTTACTCTTCTGCATATTAAACTTCTAACGCGCCGTTTTGGTTGCCTGTTTTGAGCGGCAGTCATAATCTCCAATAGCAGTTCGTCCGCAAGGTTGCCCAGCTAAGCAATGTATAGCAAATCGGCTACTGCTAAGGTATTCTCCGTTACTTTTTATCTGCACTCTTTCCTTTAAATGCTCCGATTAATACCTGTAAGCACGCGCGTATTACTGCTAGACATATTGTTTATTTCGCTCTGACATGCTTCCCGATCAATGTGTTTCCCCTTTCCCTGTGGAGGATGGATGGATGGATGGAAAACTTTATCAAGCAAGCGAGTTTGGACCGTGGAAAGTCTCAGGGAATTTCTTGCCTTGTGTATTTGCATTCTTCGAAGCTTTCTCTAGGCCCGACGTCTTCCGACATTGCGTATACAAGGTGGAAAGTTGGAAAGTTTTCTAGCGCAATGTTCGCACGCTCCTACAACAGTCAAAGGCCCTGCAAGGCCCTGAGGGTAAAATAAATAAATAAATAAATAAATAAATAAATAAATAAATAAATAAATAAATAAATAAATAAATAAATAAATAAATAAATAAATAAATAAATAAATAAATAAATAAATAAATAAATAAATATATATCTGGTCACTTTGATGTTCGTCTTGCGCTTTAGCATTTGCACTGCCTGTAAGTTTTTCTGTGCCTCCTTTATAGCGTATATCCACTTCCGCGGCCATACTGCCGTAGTCAAGGGCGTCACGATTACTCCGGTTGCTGTAGACGTACCCAACGGTTCTGAACGAAAGCATTTTTGAGCGGCAACCAGTTCATAAATGTAGTTTTTTCATACATTATTTTATTTTGCTATCAGAATCATTATATCTGCGCATCTCCTGTCGGCAAGCCTGAAATTTTTTCTATTAACTTTTTTGCTATCGTCAAAAGTGTTCCTTATTGATTTTTTATGGCAGTCTTAACTGCTCGATGCGACCGATGGAAACACTCTAAACGAAAGATTTTGCTACGCATCGGAAGACGAGATCGTTACCTTCAATATTTCCTTAACAATACCATACAATATTTCAATATTCAAAATTTTAGTCCAAGAACGTTGGGCATGGATCTGCATATAAATTCCTCGGCTACCTTAGCCTTGTTTTCATATTGCTCTTAGCGCATACTCCTAATTTTTTCCCATGCCTAATTTCGTTTCTATTGCTTTTTTACTACCTTCATTCTTTAGAGCACGCTCTACTCGTCCATGCCTCAGCTTCTTATGTCTCCGAGCTTGCGCTGAGGGTCCCGTTCTGCGGTAAATCCTTCCTCGTTGTCTGTGATGGCGTTGTGAGCAAGAAAGCAAGTGGCTCTCCTGCCGCCTAGTCACGTGACCATTCAACGTGTGATCACAACCTGCCCATCGGACTGAGAACAAACTGCCTATCGTGGCAGATGGCATTTAAATTAATCGGTCGTCGCGAGAGGTTACTCGTGGAGGAGATCTCAACTGCTGCATCACTGCACCAGAAGTGGTATGGGGACTACTCGCCGCGATCTGTGAGTGTAAAGTAGAATCTGTCCTTGTCTGCGAACCCTTAAAATAATGGCTTAAAGACAGTCTATAGACTTCCTATAGACTCTATTGCCTTCCCTAAGATATTTCGTTTTGTCTATTCATAGTCTACAGAGTGTCTATAGACAAAAGTATACTAAAAGTATACGGTCACAAATCTACACATTGTCTCTAGACTGTCTACAGCATTTGTAATGCCCGTAGACTGTGGTCTAGGATTTATCTATATAGAGTCTATACACTTTATAGAAAGAAGTACATGGACAGTCTATAGACTGTTTAAAAATTTTGTATGGGAAGTGATACGCAAAGAAGACCCCAGGCTGCTCAAGGGACCCATTAACCCTCTCCCGTCCGCCATAGTTTTCAGCTTTAAATTTGGTCTCTAGGGAGAGCTTGCCAGAGTACTTTCTAGACATCTTGTCTCCTAGTTCTATTACGCACTCTGGTATTATATTCTTAAGAATACAGTACCCTGTTTCTACGCTTAAGCCTTTGTCCCCAGTTGCTCTAATGTTCTCTACGATGTCACTGCAAAGCGCCACCCTGCAGGGTCTCAGTACAGCACGTTAAGGGCGTTCAATCAGAAAAGACAAGTAACTATGGTTAAAGCATTATATTTTCATCGCCGCAAACAGCTGTGGATGAATCTCGCACTAAACATTGGTAACCATCCTGACTGCTGTTTTGTTAGTGTGAATGCACCTCGCCTAAAGCAATTTTTGCTTTAAGTTGGCTTAGCTTTCCACTGCTTAAACGTTTTTGTGTAGAATAAACGCTCCTAGAATGCCTAGAAGGGCTGTGGTTCCGGGTACACAACACGCTTTTAAAGTTGGCTAACTCACTAGCGCGAAGACCACATTAAGTCTCCGCATGGGTACGTGCTCGCGTGATCACTGACTGACGCCAGCACTCTCACCTTCCACAAAGCAAATCGGTTGTTACGGCACAGAGTGGAATGTACACGACGGCAGATGGCCATGAAAACATCTGCGATGGCACACATCTTACACTAAAATGTTCCGAATAAAAGCTTGGTCGTAAATCTGTTGCCTATTTCTGGAAAACAGCTGATCGTGGTGCCACCTTTCAAAGAGGTAGGCAGCTATGGTGCCACCCTTATCCACGACATTCCCTTTTTCGTTGCCCTGCGTTGTCTATTTAAATGCCGCAAGGGGCGTGACAATCCGCTCGAACCTGAGTTTTTAACTAATCAAACCCCGGAAGGTTACATTTTTGTCATGAAGGATTTCGGTACTGGTACGATGAAAGTGCTCTCCCCGCTGCAACCACGCAGGGAGAAGGCTCTCGGTGAGGAGGCACACGACTCCAGAAGAGGAGGGGCCAGTCGTGCTCAGGACGGCTCCTCACGAGCACGTGGGACTCGTGCCTCCGACCTCGATCTCTATAGAGGTTGGCCGTGCCTACGAGCATATCTCCGGTTTCGCCTCCACGCCACGTCGACGAAGAAGACTTCGATGAGAAGACATGGCGTTATCCTTCAGCTCTTCTGTCGGAGCTTTCTACGATCTGCCTATTTTTGCTGGCGTAGCTGTTTTACTGCTTAAAAGTTTCCGCATTGATCGCTTTGGCGTTTGTTGTCACTATCGACCATGATGTGTTTGCTACGCGCACTAAATAAAAATGAACGTGCGCCGCCACACGACGGCAAAGGTTTGTTTTATGGGGATTTAACGTCCAAAATCGACTCAGGCTAAGGACGCCATAGTGAAGGGCTCCGGAAATTTCATCCCCCTGGGGTTCTTGCTTAGAAAGGCTTAGACTGAGTACTTCGCTCGTGAAAGAAGACAACCACTGCTAACCTGTGCCTCTTTTTTGTTTTTGCTGACTGCTTTAGTAGTAACGCAAATGAAGCCAACAAGCTTTTTTAAATACTCGCAGTTGATAGAAAAGTGATGTTACAACACCACTGACAGCACATAGACCGTGTTACAGGAGGCTCGTTTTAAAAGCTGCTTTCTTGCTATGCCATGGAGTAATTGTGTAGGGTTATTGCATTTTTTGGAGTCCCATTTTCAGACAGTCTTGCAACTTTCATCACGTCTCATCGTTGAGGCAGTCGCAGGTGATGTGCCTATGCACTGTGCAGCCCGGCGCTTACTGTAACTCAGGCAGCGTAGCTGCCCCCGTATTTTGGGAGCCGTCAGCTCTCAGACAGAATGATTTTAGAGTTACTGTTCAGCTTTCGTGCAGAAAGAAGTTTGCCTTGAATTTCTAACTTCGCAGTCGTCAGCACTCATCGAGATTAAACAACATTATTAAAAGAAAATAGAATAGTTTGGCATATGTGGCTTAACGGCCCAGAGCAACTCCGGCTATGAGGAACGCCACATTAGGAGGGCTCCGGTTAAGTTTGAGCACTTGGGGTTGTTAAGTGCGGACTGACATGGCAGATTACACGGGCGGCTTATCACGGGGGACCGCTGCGGAAGTGTCAACTGCTGGAGTGCCTTTGATCTCGCGCAGAAATTCTACAGGGGAGGAAGAAAGGGGGGGGGGGGGGGCGAAGCTGGCGAACGAGTCGGGTACGGTATGAGTAACACGTCTCCAAGTCGCTTTCCGCTGGACTACGTAGTCGCGGCGTTACCCAGGTAGACAATCTCGAGCTAGCAAGGGGCACCTTGTTTCAACTTGTGTATAGTTCTTGTGTCTTACAGCTTGGCTTTTTTATTTTTATTTTATTTATAAATACTGCGGTCTTGAACAACAAGACCATCGCAGGT